>NC_082657.1:20694684-20919684 GCF_028023285.1 Balaenoptera ricei | reverse complement strand
TTCCTGCCGCTTTTCTGGGGAGGTGGTTTTTCTCCTGCATCAAGACCAGTCTTTCCTGCTGGATTTCAGAGCGCACCACCTCTCCACGCGCCCCCCGCAGGCCTCCAAGCTGGGCTCCCGTGCTCCATTCATGAAGCTCCCTCCTGGTCTCCCACCACAGCAGCCCTTGATGTGCCTTCATCTCCATTTGTACACGCAGCGTCATGAGCCCTCACTGTGAACACCAGCCCCCGGGTGGCTCACAGAGGCTCAGGGGTCAGGAGACCTTGACCGCAGTCTGCTTTGCCCCGAGTAGCTGGGCGAGGCTACTTGAGGTATTCAACCTCTGTGAGCCTCGGTTTTCTCCTTTGTACACTGGGAATAAGCATAGTATGTCCCACCTGATAAATGTTAGCTGCTATCCTGATAGTAATCACAGTCTTTAGCATTCATTTTACCATTAGCTGGTTCATATTTCATCATCATTATTCTTATTTTCTATACATTTATTTTGTCCACCCACATGCATGTTAAGCTCCTTCAGGGTAAAACTCCCAGCCTTTGATCTTCCTCAGTGGAAGTGTCTGTTGCTGTTGGCACAAACTAGGATGTCAACAAGTGCCCTGTGCTTGACTGCAGGAGAGGGAGGGACATGTATGGGGCTCCAGTGATAAACAGAGTGCCTTCCTTGGGCTCAGCCCCATAGCCACAAATCCACGGTGGACGATGTGGGAGTGGATGCCGAAGTGCTTCCTGCCCTTCTGCTGCTTAAAGAAAGTCCCAGAAGTAAAAGAAGAACATTCAGAAGGGGACCCAGTGGAGAATCCTGCACAAGCCAGGGGAGTAAGGGTGGAGAGGAAAAGCAGGTTCCATCGATGTGTGTGCTGTGATCTAATTTCTTGCAGACCAGTGAGGACTAAGGAGAGAACCGGGCCCCTCGCTGCATGATGCAGACGTCCCGGCTTCCTCCTCTGCCATCCGCCGCTGCGCCCCCAGGCAGCCGCCCCGTGGGCCGCCCGGGCTGCTGTGTGGACCGCTGCCCCATCTCCCTACTCCGTGCCCAGCACAGAGCAGGCAGCATTCATATTTGTGGGCTGGATGAATTAATTCACATCCAAGCAAATACTGGGGGCACAAACCAAGCGAGAAATGAGGCCAGAAAGTCCAAGGTGTTTTCAGTCACTTGGTCAGATCTGCCTTTCTCCTTGAAGAAGCCCTGGGAAGAAAGCCCTGGAGGAGATAATAACGGTGTCTTTCACAATGGAAAGGTCAACCGACCTGTGTTTATTGAGTGACTCAGTGGGCCAGCCCTTTGCTCGGCTTTGTAGGAGATTACGAGACAGGCAAACCCATGGGGTACTCAAGCAGGCTGGAATCAAAACGCATAAGAAAAATGAGAGAGCAGCCCGGAGCAGCATGTCATTGTGCAGAAACGTCCAGAAAAGGTTCAGAGGATGGGGCTGTGCTGGGGAGGCCCCGGCAGTGGGGCTGGGTGGGAACACCTGAAGAGGCAGAAAGGAGAAGGCTGGGTGCTGCAGACGTGGAGGTCAGAGTGTCACTGGGAGCTCTCCAGGCCAGCTCAGCAGCTGGGGGTGTGTCCGTGTCCCTTTGCTCAGACCAGCAGTGAGTCCTGGACGGGGTCTGTCAATCATGTGACTCTCCAGCCGCTCCTCTCTGATCACTGCCCTTCCTGCCAAGGCCTCTTTGAAATTTGACTAAGGTTGTGAGTGCATGTTTCAGCATTTCTGGATGCAATTTGGTATCATAGCAAAGAATCAGAGGATATTTTCTATCACTTAAAGTATGTTTCTCTCCCTCTTCCTCTGAGCACCTGACCCCACAATCATCGCTGGCTTTGAAATAATAGACCCATCATAATTATGAGAATTAGTCTGGAGGCTTCTGCCTTCTTTGCTCAGCTGAGGTTATTGAGGCTGTCTTCAGAGGTAGAAAGGGTGTCCGGGACCATCTCGGCAGAGATGGAAATTCAGAGAGATCTATGCCTGCCGGGTGGGGGCAGCCAGGTGGCGAGGCTGAGGGAAGGGCCTGGGGAAGAGGAAGCCCCCTCTGCCCAACCCAACAGCCGCTGCTCCTTGGGACCCTGGACCCAGCGTTGTGAAAGCACAGTTTCTCAGGAGAAGCTGGAAAGCAAGATGACGTGTGAAATGCCGCTAATTTGTAAATGTTAAAAACGAATTTAGCAATGAAAACCCTGTGTAATGAACGTTTGAGATCTCCATTAGGTGGCTATCCCGACATGCTACAGAAGTGGAAACAGAGGCCCAGGCCTGGAAAATGACATGGGCTAGGTCATTAAGGTAATGGACACTCGTGTCCCCTCTGCCTCCTTGGTCCGAGTCCCGAGGCATAGTGTCCACAAACATCAGGCTAGGAACTTGCCATCGGTATGCTGCCCGCACTACCAGCTCCTTTCCAGAGGCTTCTGCTTGCCCTTGGCCAGGGATGGCTGGCAGCCTCTCTGTGGCCTTGAACCTGTGTTGCAAAGCCTGACTTAGGCAATGCTCTGAACTGGCTCTGTGACTGTGCCTTCCAGGTGGTGAGGCAGTGGCAACGTGGCAGCCTTGGGCATCATGGAGGGAAGGCCAGGGCTCTTATGGAGGGTGGCTTCAACGTCCTTATAGGGTATGAAAGGAATAGAGTCAGAGTTAATGCAGAACTCTTTCTTTGGCTTAATTTATTATAATATATGTGGCTAAAATGTAGATCACACTGCTGTTTTGGATCTCCGTTTTGATTCCCAAAATTGCAATCATGATAGGTGGATTATAACCGTGCTTTAACATACAGATGAGGAAATGTATTCCTGTGCAATTTTCCCCTAAGGAGAAGTCAGAGGATAAGGGGCAGGAGTTTTGAATAACCTTGCAACATTTAGTTGTCACTCTCGGTTATGGGATAGAAATTAGCATTATAAGACTATATGTGTTGTGAATGCAGCACTGCTTTGAGTATTAGTGTGGAAGAGCTTCCAAAGGGAACGGAGAAAGCGATTTTCCTTATTAGAAAAAGTCACCACGATCTAATCTAGCAAAGTGGTGTCACCTTGTTAAATTGTTGTAGTTATTTAAAAATATGAAGTGCCAGGCACCTTGCTAGAGGCTGGGGATGCCAAGGTAAACCAGACGGACCAAAGATTTGCTGGGGTAGTGAGCACCAGCAGGAAACATTGGGTGGTGCCCAGCTAGAAGTGAGCTGGGGAGGGGGCAGAGGTGGAGGGACGGGGGGCAGTGAGAACGGCCGGAGGCTCGGGGGTTGCAGGCTGAGGGAGGGGAGCAAGCCTCACACAGATGGGAAGGCAGAGTAGTCCTCATTCTGGCGGTGCACGCAGAGCACGCGTGTGGCGGGATGCCCCCGAGAACATATGTCTGGGCAGACTTTTCCTCAGGGCCAGACATTCAGCAGAAGAACCAAGCAGAACAACATCCTGATGTGCTGCCCTGGGGCCTGGGCTCTGCTCTGTCCACCAGCAGCGGTCCTCGGCCAGCACCCACTCAGCCTCTCCCTCGCACCCCGAGGTTCTGTTTGTCCAGATCATGCCCACCTGCTGCCCCCACCCCAGAATCTGGGCTGGGGCTCTTGAGAGCTGTCAGTTCTGCAGAACAACACTCAGACTCCCCTTCCCTCCCAGGAGAGCTGGCTGCAGCCTCCCCCCTCACAGCGCAAGCCCTGGACTCGGTGTTACCAGGGAAGGTCAGTGGAGGAGAGTGAAGGTCTTAAAAGAAGAAGGTGGCCTCCTTTGGTTACACTACATGGAATGACCGCCCAGCCTCCCCAGCACCATTCATTCATTCATTCATGTATCCATCAGTCAGTCAGTCACCAGTGTTTACTGAGCACCTACTCTGTGCCAGGATGTTTTAGGGACATAAGATTGAGAAAAATAGACCCCATCCATCCCAGCTTTTACAGAGTAGACAAGCTAGTGGGAGAGATAGAAATTAAGCAGGTATCACACACACATATGGTAAGTACAACCTCTGATACGTGTCATGAAGGTTATGTTCTGGGGTAATCGGGGCTGACCTGACATAGTCTGGAAGTCCGAGAATATCGCCCAAGGAAACAGCATTGGAGCTGAACCCTCAAGAATGGTGGGATCAACCAGGCAAGATGGAGGTGGTGTTTGGGGTTCGTGTTTCAGGAAGAGGGACCAGCATGTATTGAGATTCCGATGTCCATCAGGGAGAAAGTTCCAACCTCTCTCTTTCTGGAGGGCCAGAAGGGCTTCCTTGGGACTCTTACATGTTTGGGGAATGCCCTGGACAGATGCAGAGCAGGCGGGGGTGGCCCCCTGAAGCATTGTCGAGGAAAGCTCCCAGCTCACATCACATCACAGTTCCAAGTCACTGCCCAGTGCCTGAAGGATGGCTCTAAAATTCTTTCTCAGTATTGGGGTCAGGGCATTTTCTGGTCAGAGGGCCTCTGGGGTGCAGGACCGAGGGGCCCGGTGACTGTATGTCTGGGCAGATGGGGTGCTCTGCAGAGATGTTTAGAGACAGCCAGCCTGTCGCCCTTTAACACCAGCCATCTCGTGGACGGAGCACAGGATGGAGAGGCCTGAGCTGCCCAGAATGGTGAACGCTCCTCTCTCTCCCCGTCATCCTGGTCTAACACCTTCCCCCAGGTCTTCCTCCTCATCCCCTAGTTACTCACCTCAAAGGGATGTTTGGAGTAAGTGTGTCTCGTCTAGGAGATGCCTTGGGGGCAGGTGCCAAATAAACTGTAACTTCGGGGTTAGAACACATGGGTGTGAGTGGAGCCTTGTTCGTGGGTTTCCCACCACAGAGGCTGGTGTCACTTTGCACACTGGAATTGATCTTCCCATCGTGGCAATGTGACTCCTACTTGGAATGTACTGGGGGAGGGGGCTGACCGTAGGCGGGGCTCCTGTGATGATGCCATTATATGAGTCATCACCTCTGGTTTATCCTGGTCATCTGTGTGGTGAGTATTACGGACCTGGGTACGTCAGGGGAACTGTCAGTTGGAAATCTATCAGATGCCTTTTCCTCATATTATCTCATTTGGTTTTCACAAGGGATTGCAAAGTAGCACTGTTATTTCCACTTTACTGACAGTGTTTGGAGTCTGGGCAAGGTTAGGAGGAGCATTTACAAAGACATAGCTCAGAAGTGGCAGGGCCAGGTTGGAACCCAGAGCTGGCCATCTCGAAGCCACTGACTTTCCCACTCTGCTGTGATACCAATGCAGGATTTAAGGTATATTAAGGCCTTGCAAACCCCCTATCTCAGGAAACACTCAGATTCCTCTGTACCATTATC
Organism: Balaenoptera ricei; assembly: GCF_028023285.1. NCBI lineage: Eukaryota > Metazoa > Chordata > Mammalia > Artiodactyla > Balaenopteridae > Balaenoptera > Balaenoptera ricei. The sequence goes on along the minus strand of NC_082657.1, from coordinate 20,914,402 downwards.
CAGTTATACAAATAACAGCGCTAAAGTTCATGAAGCTTTAGCGGTTTGCTCAGGATCACAGAGTTTAAATTTTAACTCAGATCTTGGCATCAAACACATCTTGGTGTTTTGAGGTGACCCCTTCTGCCTTGCAGTCTTTGCACATGGCTGGGGGCCGTGGGGACAATTTGCTCTGCTCCCACCACCCATCCCTCCACAAACAGGGCAGTTTATTCGTGCTCCCTCCTTCCCTGGGGGCTCCTTGGAGAACACACTCATTTTGCTTGTCCCTGGTCAAGATTCCTTTGGATTAGTCTATGGGATTTCTAGCGCCTGGAAAGTTACCTTTTAGATACTTTTATCTGCGATCAAAGGAAGAATGAGCAGACTTGACCTTCCTGTTAGAAGCTGCTACCCAGGAAGCTAGTCCCCAGGGGTCAGTTCATTCATTCACGCATCATTCATTCATGCATGTGTTGGTTGAGTGATGGTTGTGTGCCTACTATGTGCCGGATGTGGAGGAGGAGGACTCGCAGGCTGGTCCTCTGCCAGTTGCTGGCTAGAAGGAGAAGAGCAAAATCCAGACTCTTCACCTGGCCAGAGAAGCTAGTTGAGGGCCCACTCAGGATGTGAACATGACCGGGAGCTATCTGAGGTTTATAACACAGCCTCATTTGTAGTTGAGAAAGGCCACTCCTGTGGTTATCAGAAAGCAAAATTTGTTTTTCTCTTTTTGACTTACTTCACGCTGTATGACAGTCTCTAGGTCCATCCACCTCACTACAAATAACTCAATTTCGTTTCTTTTTATGGGACTTGAGGACACAGGGAGGGGGAAGGGTAAGCTGGGACGAAGTGAGAGAGTGGCATGGACATATATACACTACCAAATGTAAAATAGATAGCTAGTGGGAAGCAGCTGCATAGCACAGGGAGATCAGCTCGGTGCTTTGTGACCACCTAGATGGGTAGGATAGGGAGGGTGGGAGGGAGATGCAAGAGGGAGGAGATATGGGGATATATGTATATGTATGGCTGGTTCACTTTGTTATACAGCAGAAACTAACACACTCTTGTAAAGCAATTATACTCCAATAAAGGTGTTAAAAAAAAAAAAAAAGAAAAGAAAAAAGAAAGCAAAGTTGCCGTCAAGCCAATCTCTATGGGGGAGAAACAGCAAAATCTTCGCTGAACGTGTCACAGTCGTATTGGCTAAAGTCCACTGCCCTACCAGCAGCCTGGGGCGGCGTCAGCCTTGCCAGGACACAGACACTGGACCGCTGGATGCGGAGGGCCATTCCCCAGGGCATCGGCTCTAGCTTTGTTTTGCCAACAGGTACCAAGACAATGGTCAGTGGGGTAACCTCGGCTGTCTCCTTGGCTCCTCTGCTTTGTGGCCTGAGCCAAGTCTGAAGGTTTTGTCCTTTGGAGATCTACCAACAGGCAAAAGAGCTCCAGAAAAATCTTTGTGTTGTGATGAGCAGAGCTGGGTAGAATTTTTTTTTTTTTTTTTTTTTTTTGCTAATTTTTATATGTCAACTAGAATATTTATTACTACAAGGTATTGAAAGTTTCAGCATTTATTCAAAAAAATTTAAATCTTGATCCATTGATAGTATTCATCTGATAAAGGTTCTCAAATTAAAAGGGCTAGATAAGTGAGTGCGGCTCAAAAATGGCAGTAACTTCAGAGCTGGCAATTGACACTTGTTTTCTGCCACTGTTTACTCTTCAATAAAAAATGCATATTTACCATAGCAACCTCCAGATCACGTGGTGCCCTGTCTTACCCGCTACCCTCTAAAACAGAATAGCTTCTTAAAGAAACACACACATCCTAATATGCATGCTTTCAGATGCAAAACTGTGTTCTTTATAAGGAAGCCCTCTTTCCTGGGATTTAATGCTAATAAACACGTCATCTTTATAGAAATCATTTTGGTCCCATGTCTTAAATTTTAGGGTGTTCACTCTGGAAATCAAAATAGAATTACTCTTGGAAGGGCTTTTGATTATCTTGAGAGTTTGCTGATTATTTTAATACAGTTCTAAAATATATATACATATATATATATATATATTTGTGTTTATACATGTATATATATATATATATAATTTTTTTCAAACTGCAGCCATTAGTATCGTTTGGGAGGGGGTTTGGTGTAGATTCTAATGACCTGCCGCTTCATCTGTGATTAAAGATTGTCATCTACACGAAGCTCAATTGCAGCCTGAATTGTTTTTCACTGTTAACTTGGGAGAATTGCCTGGGTTTTCAGAGCTTTGGAGAAACTGCTCCAACCCGGACTTTTCAGGAAGGGAGCACGCCTTCTCATTCTAGACCTTGTGCAGGTGTCAGGCCCCATCGCTTGGGGCTTGTGGAGTGGGGAGAGCACTAAAGCCACAAGTCTCTGCCCTCCCCCTCAAGCCATCCTTGCTTGCAGGGGGTCCCTTTGGCAATATTCATGTTAAAAGCTACTATTAATTGGAGCATATCCTGCACCAGGCACCGTGCTAAATGAATTGTTATGACTATCCCCGTTTTGCAGATAAGGAAACTGAATGAACCTCAGAGAGGTTATGTAGTTTGCCCAGGATTACACTCCTAAGAATTGTTGGAACTTGGTTTTAACCTGAAGCCTATGATTGCAAATCTGTTCCACTTAATCTGTGATTGGAACCTTTCTGTCAGACGTAAGCTGGAAGGACAAGTGGGAATGGGATAAGGGGCGGTGAGCGGTGCCTCCCTTCTCAGAGTGTTCTTGGGAGATGTCGCATGGCCTCAGTATCAGGAGAGTTTTCGGGTCTACTCTTCCCATTCTGGTTTGCACCTGTGCCTGACAGCCACATACTCCTGTGCTGCAGGTCTCCGTGGATGCCACAGCCCTGGGGCGGCAGTGTGGCTCTGTGTGTGATGAGAGCTGTGGTCAGTGCCCCTCTGGGGCACCTCAGCAGGCTGGGGGTGGGGCGCATCTGAACCAGGCCTGGTGGATTTTTTAAATTCCTTTCAGCCACATACAGACCAATCTGAAAAACAAGAACATATTGTGACTCTGTTATGCTTAGTGGCTCTGGGGGAAAATCCGATTGTGAAGTGAGGCAGGGCTGTCCATGGCGGAGTGGCATTGTGACCCGAACTCGGACAAGGAGGATTGCCCAGACCCCACGGCCCGCCCAGCCAATCTGACTGCAGTGTGTCCACGAGCCATTTCATAATTATCCATCATGAATGCCTCCATGCTGCCTTAATAGATTATTTAAAATGGTGCCTGCGCCTCCCATGCAACCTCTAGTCAGCCCCGAACTGTACATACATACAAGCCGGGAGAGGTAATTGCTTATCATGTATCTTTTTGTTCCAGACACTTTTATAAAAGAGTATGTATTATGTATGGTGTGACCTTCAAATGTCAGGAATGTGTTGTGCAATAAACTGTCAATATTTGTGGTTATAAGGTACTAGATGACTTTTACAATAATTGGAACGGCTATATTAAAAGCTTGGATCACTCAGCTGGTTAAAGAGAAAGACACAGGCCGGTGTTCATCAGGGACTTGCCTTCTGCCAACGATTTAAATGAAAGATATTACAAGGTGCTTAAGATGTCTTCTTTGTTTAAAAAAGAATATGGCAAAACATGTCTCCAGGGGCAAGCGTTATCTCCAAATCATCCCTTCTCCTTTCAGTGTGCACCATTCCCAAAAGAAAACTCAGCCCCACAAGTTATGGCGACCGGCTAAGTGCATTTTAAAAAAGACTGGTCCAGCTTGTTCTCAGTGTCATTTAAGTAAGAATTCCTGAAACATACCCGACAGTCAAAGAGATCTCCTCCAATCTTCCCCCCAGCCCCCTCCCCACCCATAGATGAGGGGGCTGTAAATTACCTTAAGAGGATCTTAAAAGCTATAGTTCTTTTAAGAAAATAAATTATGTAGAAATCTTTTGGGAATTTATGCTTTACTGAAAGTAGAGGCTTCTGTAGTCTGTAGTTTTTTTGTTTTTTGTTTTTTAAAGAAAGGAACATGTAATTTAAATTACGAAGAAGGGAAAGCAAAACAAATATTTTGCAATAATTACAGTAGTAATTGGGGCATGGGTTACTTTTAAAGTATCTGTCTTGTTATACTTTTCTATTGATTAATATTTCTTTATGCATATGGGAGGCGATTTCTTCCAACGCAATGACATCTTCCTTTTTAGCCAGGGAGTGGGCAGATGAAATAGTGGAAGGTTTCCTCAACAACACGCCCCCATCTTCTCAAAAGCTCACTTGTGACCTTGCTGATTAGAGTGTGTGTGTGGTTCCTTCCACCTGGATGGAGAGAGATCCGGGAGACACCCCGAGGCCACCTCCTTCAGGAAGCCTCCCCAGGCACCCCTGACCTCCTTCCCCCCTGCTGTTATCACACTCCGGCCCCTGATGGTCTGTGCTGAGCACTTTGGGGCATTTCTGATGTTTGGCTGGTACCCGGGGCCACTTCCTCCCAGGCTACTCAAAACAGCTTCCCTCTCGTAGTCAGGAGCTGATCTTAGCCTCTGAATTTCAGTTTGCTTGCCTCCTCTGATTCTTTTATTTATTTTGAAAAAAAGTATGTACAGTTTTTTAAAGTATGTATGGTATGAAGCACCTGCTATGAGCTGAGTGCCTACCATGTGCTGGCGGTATAACAGCAAACAGTAGTTAATAGTCCCTGTTTGCGTGGAGCTTGTGTCTGGGGGGAGACAGGTGGTAAGCAGACAAATACATAGGTCAGTTAGCATTTGCAATAGGTGATAGACAGTTTGCTTGAAGGACCAACCAGAGAAAGAGCGCCCTGGAACCTGGAGTCGGGGAGAATTCCTTCAGACAATATGGTCAGAGACGCCTCTCCCAGAAAGGGCCTGTGGACTAAAGCCTGAGTGAGAGTTTCCGTGTGAATTCTGGGGGAAGAGAATTCCAGGTGGATGAGGCATCAGGAACAAAGCCCTAAGTTGGGTACCAGCCAGGAAGGCTTGAGGAAAACAGAAAGATGGAGGGCTGGAGTAGAGTCAGGAGTTGGGATGAGGTCAGAGCAGCAGCGGGGGCCACTTAGGTGGGGGTTGGAGACCATAGGTGCTGGGGGTTATTCTAAAGAGCAATGGAGCCAGTGGCCTTCCCTCCCCTGCACATAACCAGGCTTTTCCCAGGAGATGGCAGCCCCCTGGGCCGTCCCTCTCCAGACTCATCCTCCTGCCTGGTTCTCGTCACCCAGGCCAGTTCATAGGTGACGTTGCTCTGCCCTGGTTCACCTGAACAGTTTCTGGGATGGATCCCTGCCCACCAGGCCAGAGGGAAGAGAGGGGTGTGCAGAACCCAAAGAGACCCATCACACCCAGCTGTCTTGTCAAAGGTTGATTCTGTGAGTCCCAAATCCTGCCTGCTGCGTCCATGGTCACAGTTCCCAGGCTGTGGACTAAAAGTGCCTACCCACAGCTGGCCCTGAGGGCCTTGGGAGAGCTGGCGACCCAAGGATTACAGAGGATGTTGTCAAGGGCAGCATCACACAATGCCAAAGGGAAGAGACCCCATGGGTGGCCCAGTCACCAGTGGATGGGGGCGGGGGGAGGGTGGTTCGGAACACTCCCCTGACAGTTAAGAAAGGGCTCTGGGTTTGGTAAAACCAGAAACACATTTGGCCCACAGTGCTTGATTTTGAAGCCCTTGTGTATTTTAAGGGAAATTTAATCCATATGTTTCTGATTCATTTTCACTTAACTCATCAAAATGTTGCTTTAGAGAAGCTATTTGAGATCCTAGTATCTTATATTCTTTTCTCCAAATTTTAGCCTTTTAGTGACCTATTTCCCCAATTCCAGAAATCCTATCTTGCTAACAGCAAATGGGGCTCTACACAGTTTTGAGTTTGGGTCAGAGGTGAGGAAGGTGATGATGGAGGACATTCACCTCTGCTCCCTGAGATGTGTCACGAGCTCGGGCCTTGCCAGTGAGCCCAGCCTGGTCCCCGGTCCTAAGAACCCACAGGGAAGCTGGCTGTTGCCTTCTCACAAGTGGTCATCCTTTTCTAAAATAGCTCTCTATTTAAACAAATACTTTTGCCAATCCATATTAATGCTTAACTGTTTAACATGACTATATATGGCCATCATAAACCAGAGAACTTTGATGAATCAACAGAGACACCAAATTAATACTGACCCAAGGCATGAGTGATGTGTTCCAAGAGTTAAGTACAATTGTTTACAGTAATGTTATAATTTTTATGCATACCATTAATTTAAAATCATTTTTAAAAATAAAGGGAACTCTTCATCAGGAACCTCTACCACAGTAATCATTGTTTTGAGTCTGTTTATTTTAAAGTTTTTAAAATAAGGGAAAGTGTTGTTAAGCTTTTAAGAGGAACTATACATTCCTCTGGATTTTTCCTCCAAGGTCTTATTTTTCCTCCCCTGAAAAGATCTTAAAACACTGGTATATATGGGCAAAGATATTAATAAAGATGTGATTTTTTGGTGTCATGCTCACACTTTAGACTCCACAAATTGTTTTTTCCTTCATTAATGAAGTGAGATCTGTGCTTTTGAGATGCTCTTTGCACAAGACAGACTTTTAGAATGAACTGCACGACTCACCTGGGAAAATGTGTTTACTGTTATAGTAGGAGTTCCATAGAAATTAAAATACCATGGCCTTTTATGTCGTAAAGTAGTAAATGCTCAGGTATACAGACAGCTCCCTTACCCATCTGAGGTCGCTGGGATAGCTCTCCATTCCCTGCACGGGCTCACCATCATCATCATCATCATCATCATCATCATCATCATCATCATCAACATTATCATCATCATCTTCATCATCATCATCATCTCCATCATCATCATCATCTTCATCATCATCATCACCATCAACATCATCATCATCATCATCATCATCAACATCATCATCATCATCATCATCATCATCAACATCATCATGACAATTTTTTTTAAATAAAAATCTTTCCAAAATGTACTTTTGGGCGTGTGAAGGGTAAGGCTGCCCGGCAGGATGCGGTGAGTAGTGAGAGCACGTGCACTATTTAAAAAGAAACCTTCTTTGCTTTTTCTCTTTGGTCCCACTCTGCCTCTTTTGGTCTCTCTGGACCTTGTTCTCTGTCTCATTCTGTGAATTAATAAGACTACCTAGAGGATTGGGTATAAACCCCGAAGACCTCACCAGTAGAAGGTTCACAGTTCTTAGTTCCTGAGTCCTCCCACTGTGACAACTCTCCAAATCTCCATGACTTAACAGAACCAAGATCTTCTCATTCACGCACAGCCTGGCTCGGGTCAGCCCCCCTCCATCTGGTGACGCAGCCATCGAGGCATCCTCTGTTTTGCGATCCTGCCCCCTCGACCTTTGTGTTGCAAGGGTAGGGTGGCCGGAGGGGAGAGGGAGACAGTCGGGGGCACACTGTCTCTCCTCTGCATCGCTTCCAGCCATTGGCTGGACTAGTCAGTGGTCCCAACTTAGCGCAAAGGCAGTTGGGAAAAGTAGGCTCTCGTGGAATACATAGGAGCACATACTATCCCTTTCATGGTCATTTCCTCCCATATCTCTAAGAGCCATCCCTGTTGCTTATTTGGCTTAGGTTGGGCTAGGGTGGGTGAAGGAAAGGCCACAAAGTGGGTGAAGACAGCCTGCAGTGGGCTTGGGGCTCTTCCAGCATCGCGGGACTGCAAGGAGCCGAGGGGAAGGGCCAGTAAGTCCACCTGGGGTGGGGTGAAAGGATTTGCCTGAGGACAGCCAGGCCCCGGGGACCCAGAAGCAAAAGACTGCCTCCTGACTCCTGAGGCAGCCTTCTTTGCAAACAAGACTATTTTAAATATGTACCGAGGAAGCTCAGTGTTTAAAGATAACCTGGGGGAAAAGCTACCCTTAAAATACAAAATTATTTCATAAACCAAGTATTTAAATTCCAAACTAATATGTGAGTAAGGTTAAGTATATCATGAGGCACCCATAAATTCAAATCATATTTGTGTACAAGATAGCCGGTCTCAGGGATGGATTCAGACAGCTGCTGATGGTGTTGTATGTGTGTCTATGCTTTAACGTTTGAGAAGTTATTTGTCTTTCTAAGCATCTGATTCTTTGTCTATCCAGGACTGCCAGTTTGTGGCGGTTGATGATGAGGGTTCCAGTATGAGGATCCATGACCATTTTTAATCCCCCGGCCCCTCCTTCAGCCCACAGCTATGGAACGTCCCTCCTACCCTCCCTCTGTGAACTCTCAGGGAAGGTAATGAACCTTAATGCCACCTTGGCCTAGGCCAACCTTGCTATACACTCAGAGGCTTAGAAGCAGCAAATGGAAATGTAGGAGGCATGGTTTATGACCTTGAGATGACAAAATTAGGAAGGTCAGTTGTCTGATGTCCCCCACCCCCAAATAATATATCTTTTTTTAATTGAAGTATAGTTGAAGTACAATATTATATAAGTTATATATATTATATATAAGGTGTACAGTATAGTGATTCACAGTTTTTAAAGGTTATGCTCCATTTATAGCGATTACAAAATATTGGCTATATTCCCCGTGTTGTACAATATATCCTTGTAGCTTATTTTATATCTAATAGTTTATACCTCTTAGTTCCCTACCCCTATATCGCCCCTCCTTCTTCCCCTCCCCACTGGTAACCACTGATGTGTTCTTTATATCTGTCAGTCTGTTTCTTTTTCTTTTATATTCAGTAGTTTTTTGTATTTTTTAGATTCCGCACGTAAGTGATAACATACAGTGTCTGTCTTTCTCTGTCTGACTTATTTCACTTAGCATAATACCCTCCAGGTCCATCCATGTTGTTGCAAATGGCAAAATTTCATTCTTTTTTTATGGCTGAGTAGTATTCCATTATATATATATATGTGTGTGTGTGTGTGTCACATCTTCTTTACCTATTCATCTGTTGATGGACACTTAGGTTGCTTCCATATCTTGGCAATTGTAAACAATGCTGCTATGAACATTGGGGTGCATGTATCTTTTCCAATTAGTGTTTTTGTTTCTTTTGGATATATACCCAGGAATGCAATTGCTGGGTCATACAGTAGTTCTATTTTTAGTTTTTTGAGAAACCTCCTAAATTCTTGAAACAAAACTTGAAATGATTGGATCCATGTCCTGTTTTTTATCTAACCACTCTCAGCTTGTGGGAACAGGAGAAAGCTTGCAGAGTTTTTGATACCTACTACAATTCACCTGTTCTAGGCTGAAACTTGGGAAGGGTTGCATGTATAGTCTGTGTTCCTCTGGAATATTCTTTGCTGCCACCATATATAAGACATCCATTCCTGAAGAATAGATCCCATATTATTTAGTGGGGTCAAGAAAAGAAACAGGAGTCCCAGGAGTTATTTCTCAGCCCTTTCCCCATCCTATGAGAACCAGAGCACACCCAGGCTGAGGCTGTGTTGCCTGTAGCCGGATGCCCCAACTCTCAGGGACACCCCAGCCTCTAGGAGCTGGCAGCGCTCCTTCCACAGAGAAGCAAGAGGAGCAGCCAGTGGGTCTGAGGCCGACCTCTGTTCACACGCCCACCTTCAGCGTACTCAACACATTTAGAGAAAGTGTCTGATCAGAGGGAAGAGATACTGCAGATGTTAGGAAAGGGAAATTTGTTTTAAAATCTCATACCATCCAAAAACGGCCTGACAAAGGATCACAGGTGTCATTTTCATAATGCTTCTTCCTTTCTGTCGTGTGTTTCCTGGAAGGGCTGGGGAAGGGCTGGTCTGTCCATAAGCAGGACCCGTGGTTCTTCCCTGGCCAGCTGTGTGTGGCCACAGGCAGAGCCTCGGGACTCCATCTGGGGAGCCTTGCAGAAGGACAGCTGCTAGTGCTTTTACACTCTGGGCGGGTAGAGAAGGAATCGGAGAGTAGCTTCGTCTTCCCCTCTGAGCGAGCCCCTTGAGTTCTCAGCGGGGCTGGGCTCGGTTTAGCGCACCTTGTTCGCCGATACCCATCCAGGTGTAAGCAGGGACCCACACACAGGCCCTATGAGTGTGCAGCTCAGCGGGCCTTCCTCTGCTATCACTGACTGACTGTACTTGGCTTTCAGCCTCTCCGGACACTTCCTGGGACCACCCACAATTCCCCTTCATCGTCGCTCAAGTTTGTTTTTCTAGTTGGATTAGTCTAAGAGTAAACGCCATAGGCCTTCTGGCCCTCCAAAAAAAAAAAAAAAACACAAAACAAAACAAAACAAAAACAAAAAAAACATTCTGTGTAAAGTGAAAATTAGACTCTTAAATCTGCAAAGAAAGCTGTTTATCTTACAAGTTCATTCTTTTTATGGGGCCACACATATCCAGGATAGAAAGATAAAAGGAAAACAGATACAGGCCATTGCTTAGAGTGACATATAGTGAGACGCTTCTCCTCCTCACCTTCCGTAAAGCCGGCGGGAGCGCAGGGCTGCAGCCTTACCTGTCTATTTATCTATATCGTGCCCTGGGCCAGGGCTCACCAAAAGCTGCAGTGGAACTACGTTCCCCACACTCTCTATTCTCTTCTGTTGGACAGCCCCGCCTTGGACTGCTCCCCAGGGGCTCCGACGGAGGAGGATCTGGGGAAGGTGCTCAGCTGCAGACCGTGGGACGTGAGGACGGGCAGGGATGCAACATCAAAAGCCCACACCTGCCTACTCCTGTCCCGGAGTCAACACTTAGTTCAGGTCATCATTCAAATGGACAGCTCATGGCCTCCTAACTTAAATAGGGTATCTCAACCCTGTTGCAGGGAGCACTTGGGCGGAATTTTAATCAGGCTCGTTGTTATTTTAAGCTGACCTCATGATCCCACAAAAGGAATGAGTAATGCTGGGAGGGCAAATGCAACAGGTTTGGGGTTGGGGTGGCTCGGGGGTGGTGTAGGGAGATGGGTAAGAGATGGCGTCTCAGCTGTTTATAACTAGGATGCGGTTGACTTGGAATTGGCATCTGGCATCTGGCCATTGTTCTCCTGGGCTCTCGGCAACCTGGCTCTTTAAGACAGAGGTGGTAGCAGCCCTGGTGGACTTGACCTGCGGGCAGGGACTTCCTGCTAGGACTGCATGTGGGACATTTGTTTGCCATGACCTGGCAACACTCTCTTGTGCCTGTTTTCCCTTATCAGCAGCCCAATAGCCATCTTTGGTAGTCTCTCCACAGTCACGTGGACAACCACAAAGCGAGTGCTAGGTCGAGTGTGTTCTAGATGTGGATGAACTGAGTCCCCCTCCCTGTGTAAAATTATCAGGAAAAAAAAAAGCTGGGCAGTTAGACCTTTTGAACGGCTCTTCCAAGGATGGTTAGAAGAGCTGTGGAGAATAGGATTAAAAGTGAGCCTTCAAGGAAAATTTCCAGGGTGATGATGCCGTCGTGCACAGTCCAAATTCAGAGAGGATGCTCGAAGCCAAAGGGTTTCCACGGTTGCGCCGAGCAAACATCCAAATAAGAATTAAGTGCGACTGCCTTCATCTTGTTCATGGCCTAGAAGTCTGTCCCTTTTGGCTGTGAGCGGAGAACACCAGGAATGGATGTTGAAGAATAAAAGAAATTTGCATTTTCCATTGCTTGGAAGGTACAAATCTTGGTTTTCTTTTTGCTCTCTGCAGAACTCACAGGTCTGCTTATTGTCCCAGAAGGTCCCCTTGTTCTCATGGTGAATCTACCAGGAGGCCTAGAGGGTGGGCTGGAAGCTGTGGCCAGGACCCTGCCAGCCTCGGGAGCTTGGGTTCTGTGCCAGGCGGCAGCCTCCAGCCCTGCGGGGAGGCCAGAGGAGAAGGCTTGCCTGCCTCCCCTTCTCGAGATGCAGAGTCTCAGCTCCTGCCCTGCTCCCCTGATGTCACCTCTTTGACAATGTGATGTCAGGCCTCGGGTGTTGCAATAACATATCCTCCAACCACTAGATATTTTCACAGTTTTATTTACTATTATGTCCCATCATTTCTGTGCAGAAGGCAGCCGTATGTAAATTTTATTCCATTTTCTAATGGTTTGGGTTACATAACAGATAACAGCAGGAAGCAAAATTTGTATTGATACTTTACAGAGGAAGTTCTCAGGTCACTGCACAAAGATTTAACTGCAGTGCTCTAAGTTTATGGGAGTTTTGCAGCTGAGTTTCTGCACATGACTTTGAATATGTCACTATATGTTTATCATGGGCTAATTGTGGAACCGCATTTCCATACTTTTTCTTCTCCCTTTCATGAGATTACACCAGCCAGCGATGGAGGCAAGACTCTACAAGGAAGAAATGATCAGTTTGGGATAATTTTCTTTCCTGTCCCAAAATAGCTGTACGTCTGCATGTCTTGGGGACTCAGCCGAGACACATTTTTTTTTTCATTTGTTGCCTGATATAATGCAAATGTGATTTTGATCCTATAGCAAACTCTCCAGCTAGTCCGTATTATAAATTAATCAGACTCAACAACCACCAACATTTTTAAACTTTTGAAAAAAAATATTTAATAGGAGCTAAGCAAAAGAAGAAATCAAACCAGCTGCTGACACAGCTGTTTCTTTTCTTGTTTAATTCAGTTCAATATAAAGGTACCATATGCTGCTTAAAATGATGATAGGAAAGATGAAATAATTTCAGAGAATAACAAGAAAATACGTGAATTGTCAGCATTCTGTCAGATTTAAAGAATGAAATAGACAGGTGTAGTATTGACATGTTTAGCCTTGTGTGGTGTTGGCAGTTTTGGTGCGAACAACTTCTGACATGTGCTGAAGTGATGTGAGAACGTTTCTCCTCCATTGCAGACATTGGCGAGGAGGCTGGGAGATCTGCCGGCGTCCAGCAGCCCACACTACTTCGCGACAGGAGCCTGGGCTCGGCCATGAAGGACTGCCCGTACTGTGGGAAAACCTTCCGGACATCCCATCACCTAAAGGTCCACCTGAGGATACACACAGGTGAGGGATCCGGGTGCACAGCTCAGAGGAGGAGGCCCAGGGCTGCCATGCTCCTGTCCTAGGTCTACCCTCTGTGGGCCTATCCGTGCACCATTGTGTGGGTCTGAACTGACCCTAACGACCCAGTTCTCTACTCCATACTCACCCTCTTGAATGACACACGGGCATGTGGACATGGATCTCCCATGGTCCAGGCCTGGGATGCTGATGCTTTGTCCGAGGCCCTGCGACATTTGCTGATGGCCTCCTTCTGCTGCACTGAAGTAGCACCTCCCACATCCTCGCATGGACCAGGGGTCTTTCAGGTGCAGATGATGAGAACCCAGCTCAAACTCTAAATATACAAGGGCACGTAGGAGGTCTTTGAAGGCAGGCTGGCTTCTGGCCCAGCTGGGGTTACGTGCCCACAACTGGGACTGGATAGATGGAGAGGAGGATGGGTGTCTCTCCACTGGGTCTCCTCAAAAGAAAAATCGAGATGCTCTTAACCAAGCCACTGGACCACTGCGGTCATTTCCCCTGTTATGGCGTTGTCCGAGCCCCTCGAGGTGAGGGCTTCTCTTGGTCTCTCTGTCTTGTCTCTCGGTCATGGTTCTTGTGAGCTTTTCTGCTAGTTGTTTGCACATTGCCAATACAAAAAAAATCTCTCTGACATATGGACACCTCCATTTTCTTTGATTTTTCTCCTGACACTTTATCTATTGGAGTGTGAGCTGCTTCAGAGGATAGACAAATATGCCATCTATTTTCAAAAATAATTGTGGTCTATTTCCTAAGGAATCAATAAAGCTTAGGGTTGTGAAGGATATTTAGTGTGTATGGGCCTCATGTGCAGCATGCGGTTAAAGACAAGGAGCCCTCACCTGGGCCCTCACCTGTGCCTGCAAATCTCCCTGACACCCAGAGGAGCCCTGAGGACAGGTGGCAGTGGGATGGGCTGCTGTCTTTATTCTCAGCCTGGGTGCAGTTGGCCATCACCACTGTCCCTCCCTGTCCTGGAGCACTTCTCTCATGGGGTCACCCCAGGGCAAAGAGGGGTCTCCTAAAATTATGCGCCAAGCTTGCTCACTCTCCAGGGTCCATGGGACCCGACCCATCTTGCCCGTCTTCACCCTTATCACCACCCTGCGACCCCACTGCCTTCTTCCTGTTCCTCCAATGCAGAGTGCTTGCTTCTGCCACAGAACCTCTGCACCTACTGCCCCCTCCACCTGGAATGTTCTTCCTCCAGGTGGTCACTGGGGGCTTAGCTTCGTGTGATCTCTTCAGAGAGACTGCGTGACTAGCCTGCCTGAAATATCCCTCATGCCCCTGTTTTATTTTCTCCATAGACTTAACACCTTCTGAAATTATCTTGTTCAGTTCAGTTGTTCATTTCCTTCTGTGTTGTCTGTCTTCCACCAAGTAGAATGTGAAGATGTAATATTATCCATCTATTTAATTGCTATAGAACCCCGGGGCCTACAAGAGCACCTTGCAGTAAACTGCAGCTTACAGGGGGCATGGTACATTTATTTAAGAAGTTGAATGACAGAACAATAAGTGAGTGACCCTCCTCCTGCAATGCCTGCCCTGTGACGGGTAGCACAGAGGGGACAAGTGCAGTGGGGAAGGTGGATGCTTCCCTAGGGAACCTGTGGTCCTTTGGGAAAGGCACCCTGCACACATGAGCTGGTCAGAAGCCCCAGCGTGGCAGCCGGGCTGCAGGTGCTAGATTCCTGGTTATGGATGGAAGAGCTTCCGCAAGAGCTTCGTGAGGAGTCCCTGAGTTCCTGCCTCAGGGCCTTTGCACTTCCCTGTAAGATAGGTCACTGGCTTGCGCCCTCACCTTCAGAGGTTGGCACCAATGTCCCCTTCTCAGTAAGCTCTTCCCAGTGATGGGGCTCAAGGCGAGGCAGCTCAGCTTTCTCAGATCATGGTGATGTCCACTTTCCTCCCCAGGTTGGAGCCGGGTCCACTAGTGTTGTGGTTGGGAGGGACCCACAGACCGTCAGGACATGGGAGACAGTCCACCAGGGCACCCACGGTCTCACTGCCTACAGGAGTGTGGAGAACTGGCCAGGCGGGTGCTGTGGTACTGCCCTTTCATGTGATGTGGATACAGGCTCCTGGGCCAGGTTCCCCAGGTGCGTGGTGGCTCACAACGGGTGAGGCCGGCCCTGCCGGGGAGTGTAGGTCTGGAAGGAAAGGGGCAGTGCCTCCCAACCAGGAGCTCTGCCGACCCTAGGGGCCCCCACCCCCATCAGCTTGTCTGTGGTTCGAGTGGAAACACCACAGAATATTCTTGGTAAATTAGGACTGAAGCTGGCAGAAAGAAGTCTTGCTGAACCTGGGTAGAAACAAATGGATACTGTTTTTAGAAGTTTTAAAGCTTGAGAAAGATTATGTTTTTCCAAACTTCTGCTTCTTTTGCGTCACAAACTTCTGAAGTTTGTAATCAATAGTCTTTGGAGACACAGAGAGAAGCAAGGCAGAGCCACAGACAGAGGCATTCCAGAAACTTCCCAGAATAAGGGTGAAAATGAAAGAAGCCATGGAAACATCACACCACCAGCCCTCCTCAGAAACAGAATTTGCAGTGTTTAAAAGGCAGAATGGTAACCAGATAAAGATCAATTTCCTTTTATCAAAGAACAAAGAAGTTGGAAAATGCTTACACTTGTGCTTCTGAACAGAACAGAAAGTGTTACATGTTATAAATCACCAAAGTAAAACATCCATTATGACAATGTAAAAGTGTAGATTACGCGTGTAATTAAAAATCAAAATCAAGTGATTTGTTAATGAATGAGTTAATAGGGGCCCCACTTGTGGAGATGTCCTGTACTGCCTTCCCCTTTCTCTTTGCGGTTTTGTATTTCCAAGTGACATGGCCAGAGGACAGCAGTCTCCAAAATAGAAGAGTTGTTTTCCAAGATGCCATCTTTTGAAGTTTTTCTATAATGGACACATACAAGCACATTAAAAATCCAATGTGTAATAAATATATTTTAATTGGTCAGGATATGAGGTGGAACATTCTCTTGTGTCTTTCTGTCCTACTCCATCTCCATGGGAAGTTCTGATCGTATAGCATCAACTCTGATAAAAACACTTTCCTTTTTTAACTCCACTACATTAACTCAATTACTGCTCTTCTTCTCCCAACACCTGTTTATTAGAGAGGTTCTGAGCAGATGCACCAGTCAGGTTGCTTTGAACACCTGGGGGCTGGGCAGAGCCTGCAGGGAGCAAGAACGTTTCTGTTGTCCCCCAAGCTCCAGCCAGATCCATGTGTGATGGAGGGGAGGCACCCAGAGGACCGTCACATCCTAGGGCTGCCCCTCTCTGGCTCCTGCAGGGCAGACGTTGATTGCTGCCCACCCAGGGAAGGCTGAACGTCTCTCCTATTTGAAAGTTGGGCTGATTAGGACCCAATCACTGGACGTGTGCGATTTGTCTTCTAGAGCACGCTGCCGGTGATTGGAATTCAGAGCCAGTCTGTAAGGAGACTTTGTCAGTTAGGGTTCTCCAGGGAAACAGTGTGCGTGTGTGTGCGTGTGTGTGTGTGTATACACAGCTATGTACATATACATACATACATATCTATATACATATATACATATACATATATAGACACATCTATATACATATATACATCTATAGACACATCTATATACATATATACATCTATCTACATCTATAAATATACATATATTTACAAATATATATATCTATACATATATATATATACACATCTGTGTACATATACATATATACACATCAATATATATATACATATAGAGAGAGAGACAGAGAGAAAGAGAGAGGTCTTTATTATAAGGAATTGGCTCACTTGATGATGGAGGCTGAGAAGTCCCATGATCTGCAGCCGGTCAGCTGGAGGCCCCAGAGAGTGGATGGTATAAGTTCCAGTCTGAGTCCAAAGACCTGGGAAGCAGGAAGGCTGATGGTATAAGTTCCAGTCTGAGATGGAGTCCCAGCTCAAAGAGAGAGCTCCCTTAGTCAGATTTGTTCTATTCAAGCCTTCCACGGATTGGATGAGGCCCACCCACACTGGGGAGGGCAATCTGCTTTCTCAGTCTACTATTCAAATATTACTCTCATCCAGAAACACCCTCGCAGACACATCCAGAATAGCGTTTGACCAAATATCTGGGCAACCCTTGGCCCTGTCAAGCTGATGCATAAAATTAACCGTCTCAGAGATGCATCAGCAAACAGTCATACCATGCAACAGGAGGCAGGGATGCCCCCAGGTTGCCCCCGACCGAGGCCAGCCAGTCATTTCTTTATTGGCTGCCTGCAAATGTACTCCATCCGTTCCCTCACTACCCGCTCCCCCAGGTACTACCTTGGGGATACTCTGAAGGGTCCAGCGTGTCTGTTTTGTGCAGGCGGTAGGCAGGTAGTAATCAGTTCCTGAAAGGCTGGAGGGATGTGCATTCCCCACAAGCCCCAGGAGGGTGTAACACCCCATGTGATGGCCCACCTGTGTGTCGGGTTTCCCAGGGGGTGCCTGTTGTCTCAGGAATGACCATTTTAGAGAAATATAATAAGCAACCTCACTCATGAAAACTTGGAGGCACTAAAGTTCAGAGACTAATTAAAAATAAATCTCATTAGTTTTTTTTCCCCTCTCAAACTATGCTAGTGGTTTATTAATCTGGTTTTGATTTGCTGCATGTGTTGGTCTGGCCCTGAGTTGGGCACCTCTTTATGGACTAGATTTGTACAGGGAAGCCAGCAGTGGTTCTCCGGGGGTCTCAGGGTGGGCTAAGGGTCATGCCCGGCACAGCCCACCCTTCTGGGTGCTGCCTCAGGGATACAGCACCTGGGCGCTGGCCAGGTAGGATGCATGGGGTGCCCTCCTCGGCTCTCGCCTGCATTCTTGGCACCAGACCCGAGGCTCCTCTGTCCTGATGGAGCCAAAGGGGACTGTGGAGGTGAGAAGACTTCTCTCCTGCAGCCCCTCCAAAGGGTTGTGTGCCCTCCCTGTGGGGAAGGCACAGCCTGGGAGTTTTCTTGCCTCATGACTGAAGCTGTCTACACAGCATGACAGCAACTGGCTGCCCACAGAAAAATTCAGCCAACAAGGATAGTATAACAACAGCAATGACAGTAACTGTAGTCACCGCTTTCTGTGCACTCACGTGTGCAAGCACTGCTTGCTGCTTGTGGATTATTATTATTTGCCCCTTAATCCTCACAGCACTTTGGAGACCAGGTTCCCCCTTATCCCACCCCGTCCCCTTTGCAAGGGGAGGGAACTGAGCCTCAGAGATGTGAAGCTACCCACCCAGAGTTGCCCAGCATTGATTACAGGTCATAATCCAGATCTGCCTACTTTAGAATTCCATTCTATTAACCACTGCACTGTATTGCTATTTTTACTTTTCTGGGTGAATTTTTGGCTTGTTTTAGGGAATTAATGCAACATTTCTTTGACAGTGTGTGTCCACACCATAACCAGCTGGAGGAAAGGAAGTGACTTGTACCCACAAGGTGTGTTGACGCAGCCTCCCAGCGATTTAAAAGGGAAGTACTGTGCACCCTGGCTCCTCCTTGCTCCCTAACTCAGACTGGCCTGAGGCCTCCTTGACCCGCTTGCCTCCATTTCCCACCAGCCCAATGAGCTTAGGGAGGCGGTGAGGCAAGGAAACGGCCACTGTGGCTGGTGGAGGCTCCCTGGCCCCTGGCATGGAAAGTGGGGTGGAAGTAGACGCTGGCATAGTGGAGATGATAAACTCCTGATGCCTTTTTGGAAACTGCCTTTCAACCAAGCAGCGACTGGTCTGCAGATGTGGGTGGAAATGAAAGTTCAGTGGGCCTAACCTAGGTGCCTTAAGCCTGATGCACACACAGCTTACCTTTGATGCTTCTGCATCTCCTCTTCTGGTGAGGTAACCAGGCTGCTTCAACATTTATAAAAGCACATTGAATAAATGTTCAGAAAAGGATTGGTTAAAATGGGCGCTCTTCCCATTTCCTTTTCTGAAAGGAGAGCATTGAGTTATTCTTAGTGGGGGACAGATACCTGCATAATGATGAGAAAACAAAAAGACCCATTTGCCCTAAAGGAGATGATTCCTTTTTTTCTTTTTGTTTTGAATTAAAATTCTGTCGTTTTTCTAAGATGAACTAAAAGCCCATTTCCTTCTTCCACTGTCCCCCATCCTTGCTTTTCCTGCCTTAATGACATCCCAAACTTTTGTTGAAAATAATTGATTGAATTTAAATTTCCTTAAAAGTTTAAGAGGTAATGTTACAGTATAAATTTCCTACCAAACACTAAGTAGGGAAATATCCATTAGTGAAATTAACTACAGTTTCTAGGTAGCTAACAATGTACCGTATACAGTAGGGCATGGCTAATGAACACTGCAGTGGGTGATATTTCATTATACAAATTAATGCTCACATTTTAATGGGAAAGTCACATAATGAATCTCGGCTTCAGTGACAGCAATTAGAGACACAGATTGTCCCCTTCTGGACAAGGCACTGTTTAGCAATAAGCAGCTGTGTGAAAAGTCTTCAGGTTTACAACATATATATGCTTTGGGGGAATTAGTGTACAATTTATATTAATGTACTGAAGCTTCTCTGCAAAGGCACCACCATATTTGTCTCTCCTGGTATTAACTAAGTAAAGACATGTAGAAAGACTAAATAAATATCAAATAGAGGATGCAAATACGGGAAAATATTAGGTTACCCAACTTAAAAGTGAAAACACTTTTGGGGTTTTAACACACACACACACGAGAAAGTTAGAAACATGAAGCCCTTCTTAAAAGCTTGATAAAGGGATTTCCAACGAGAATAAAATGAATCCCCCTGTTATTTTTGGAGACGCGCTATAGGGAACTTGCTCTGAATAGTTCCAGAATAACTCCCCAGAACAGTGAGGTTTCCTTGAATATCAAGTGCAAAGTGAGGCCCAGAGTGATGAAAGACATGACCATGTAAAAATAGGTACAATGAACTAATTAAACCACTTGGTCATATATTTCTTAAAATTTATGATACAACGACTTGGAGAAGTTATCAATGATATTCCAAAATTGAATATACATCTTATGCCATGTGTCAGTGGGTAGCTGGTTTAATGTAAGATGGTTCCAATAATTTCATTAGACCATGGAGTGATGAACTGATGATTTTTTAAATTTATTAACGCCTTTTCTAGCAAAACTCTCTTTTCTAGAAATGCATTGTTTGGGCCCACTTCTTATTCCTTTAAAATATTGTGAGAAGTTTCCCCACAGAAACCTACTGTTGTCCTTCCCTGCTTCCTTCGGTAGGTGAATGGCTCAGCGCCGGTCATCCTTTTCCCAGACACAAGTTTCATAGGCCAGACCTGGTCTGCAGATTAGGGTCTTTGGCCCTCTCTGTGTTTGAAAAAGTTTTTAAGTACGTGCCAATATTTTAAAACTGGGATATTGCATGTAGAAACCTGGAAGCAAGGCTTTCCTTAGATAGAGGTCCTTGTGTCCACTGCTGGTGGCATTGGGTGGCGGTGGCCCTCCAGGAGAGGTGGGTGGTCCCCACCCCGCTGTTTCGCACACTCCTATCATCTGCTCAGCTCTGAAAGCATCTGAGTGTATGGCTCCTGCAACAGGCAGAGGCAAAGACACTGAATGCAAACATCGTGGAGGTGACCAGAGGGCTCATGTCACCCTGGAAAGCCTCGGGCGGTCTGTCCGATTCCCCCCAGTAGATTTGGACTCATTTATGGGTCTGAGTGGGCAGTCATTCAACTGGACAGAGCTGCTGGCAGGGTCTGAGGTTGTCTGGGCCACGGGGCCGCACAGAACGTCTTTCCAAGTCTCAGGCAGAGCCCGGCCCCGGTGGGGGCGGGCTGGGCAGACCCCTCACCCGCTCCTTGTCAGAAGCCCGGGGCTTGGTTAGAGCCAGCCCGACGCGCTCGGGCTAGATGGGGTGACGCTGACCAAGAAGCAGCTCTTAGCACAGGACTTGGCATTTGTCAGTCGACGAAACCGAAGAGCAGAACTTGACCGTACCTCAGAGCCCGCTGAATGTGCTGACAGGGTTTTCCCACCCAGGCCAGGCCACTGTTGTGAGACGTTTGCCTCCTGAGAGCTCTGAAATGTGCCCTGCAGGGAGGCTGCTTGGGAAACAGCTGGACTGTTTCCAGTGAAAACGAGACCCTTGGGTGGCCAGGCTACCCCAGGGGGATGTGCTCACCCCTGGGTCTGCCCACCAGAAACGCACCCCAGCCGGGGCTAGTGGTGGTCTCAAAAGCATTTCCTTGTACCCTTCATAGTGATGAAGCCCAGGAAAGGCTTCAAGGCAGAGGACAATAGTGGTTATCCAAATCATTTAGGGGTTATAGAGAAAGTAAAATCAGGTTTTTGTTCATTTTTAAAATGAAACATCCAAAGCAGGTGGGTTTATCCCATGCAGCTCACTCTGGAGCATTTATCTGGGGAATTGGGTGGTAGGAGGCAGTCACCCAAATAAAGCCTCTCAGGAACTTGGAGGTGGAGCCACGTGGAGAAACCACTGCGAGGGCTGTTCCAGGGTGTGTGCACTGGCGGTGCATGGAAGGCTTTCTAGAGCCTGTGCAGTCAAAATAATCCTTGAGGACTCTCGTTAAGTCGCCCCGAATTTACCAGGGCCTGGATCCTTGGAGGCTCAGATGCTAATAATGAAGCATTCTTGTTTCTCAGATGTGGCATCTTTTCCCTGGAACAGTGGTGGTCAAGGCCAGTTTTGAACTTTAAAAGAACAGTGGGTCAAGTGAAGAGATCCTCTCCTGCACTGTGGGATGTGTGGTGTGTGTGTGATGTGTGTGTGTGTGGTGTGTGTGATGTGTGGGATGTGTGTGTGTGTATGTGATGGGTGGTGTGTGTGTGATGTGTGGTGTGTGTGTGTGATGTGTGGTGTGTGTGTGATGTGTGTGTGGTGTGTATGTGTGTGTGTGTATGTGATGGGTGGTGTGTGTGTGATGTGTGGTGTGTGTGTGTGATGTGTGGTGTGTGTGTGATGTGTGTGTGGTGTGTATGTGTGTGTGTGTATGTGATGTGTGGTGTGTGTGTGGTGTGTATGTGATGTGTAGTGTGTGATGTGTGTGTGTGATGCGTGGTGTGTGTGTGTGGTGTGCGTGTGATGTGTGGTGTGCGTGTGATGTGTAGTGTGTGATGTCTGTGTGTGATGTGTGGTGTGTGTGTATGGTGTGTGTGTGATGTGTGGTGTGTATGTGTATGTGTGTGTGGTGTGTGGTGTGTGTGTGTGGTGTGTGTGTGATGTGTGTATGTGGTGTGTGTGTGGTGTGTGTGTGATGTGTGTGTATGTGGTGTGTGTGTGGTGTGGGTGTGATGTGTGTGTATGTGGTGTGTGTGTGTGCTGTGTGGTGCATGTGTGTATGTGGTGTGTGTGTGGCATGTATGTGATGTGTGGTGTGCGTGTGTATGTGATGTGTGTGTGTGGTGTGTGTGTGATGTGTGTGTATGTGGTGTGTGTGTGTGATGTGTGGTGTTTGTGTGTATGTGGTGTGTGGTGTGTATGTGATGTGTAGTGTGTGTGATGGGTGGTGTGTGTGTGGTGTGTGTGATGTGTGGTTGTGTGTGTGTATGTGTGTGATGTGTGGTGTGTGTGTGTGGTGAGTATGTGATGTAGGGTGTGTGTGTGATGTGTGGTGTGTGTGTATGTGATGTGTGGTGTGTGTGTGTGGTGTGTGTGTGATGTGTGTGATGCGTGGTGTGTGTGTGTGATGTGTGTGTGTGTGTGATGTGTGGTGTGTGTGTATGTGATGTGTGGTGTGTGTGTGGTGTGTGTGTGATGTGTGTGATGCATGGTGTGTGTGTGTGATGTGTGGTGTATGTGTGTATGTGGTGTGTGTGTGGCGTGTATGTGATGTGTGGTGTGTGTGTGTATGTGATGTGTGGTGTGTGTGTGGTGTGTGTGTGATGTGTGTGTATGTGGTGTGTGTGTGTGATGTGTGGTGTTTGTGTGTATGTGGTGTGTGGTGTGTATGTGATATGTAGTGTGTGTGATGTGTGGTGTGTGTGATGTGTGGTTGTGCATGTGTATGTGTGTGATGTGTGGTGTGTGTGTGGTGTGTGTAATGTGTGTGTGTGGTATGTATGTGATGTGTGCTGTGTGTGATGTGTGGTTGTGCGTGTGTATGTGTGTGATGTGTGGTGTGTGTGTGTGGTGAGTATGTGATGTGGGGTGTGTGTGTGATGTGTGGTGTGCGTGTGGTATGTATGTAATGTGTGGTGTGTGTGATGTGTGGTTGTGCGTGTATATGTGTGTGATGTGTGGTGTGTGTGTGATGTGTGGTGTTTGTGTGTATGTGGTGTGTGGTGTGTATGTGATATGTAGTGTGTGTGATGTGTGGTGTGTGTGATGTGTGGTTGTGCATGTGTATGTGTGTGATGTGTGGTGTGTGTGTGTGGTGAGTATGTGATGTGTGGTGTGTGTATGTGTGCGATGTGTGGTGTGTGTGTGTGTGGTGTGTGTGTGTGTGTGATGTGGTGTATGTGTGTGTGTTTGTAATGTATGTTGTGTGTGTGTATGATGTGTGGTATGTGTGAGTGTACGTGTGTGTGGTAATATGTGTGTGTGTGCCTCTTTCTTTAATGATCCTATGATATGTCTCCTCTCAAAGCCTTGAGAGCAGGGGCCTTGTCTCTTCGGTTCTTCACTCAATTCCCAGCACCAAGAACAGTACTTGGGGGGTAGGGGGTACTCATTCAACAGAGACTGTGTGAATGAATCCGTGTGTTTCCGGGTGTGTGGGTACATACATGTATGGACACGTATGCCTCTGGCATCATTCAGGAGACTTTGTTTAGCCCTTGACATGACTTTTAGAGTTGACGTGATGCCATAGAGAACATGTGCTCCGACTTGCCACATTATAGGTCGGGGAAGCAAAGGTCCCAAGATAGGAATGCCCCGTGGAGCAAAAATAACACAGGTTCTCTGTCCCCAGTCCAGACTCTCCAAATGCCTCCTGGGGTCCAGAGGTCCAGACTAGCTTCCCTGCTACACTGTTCCACAGTATCGACCTGAAAGAGTACTTCCCAGGGAGGCTCTATGTAGTGGTTCCCCACCCAGGCGCCACAGAGGGTCACGTGGGGGCCTTTGAAAGACCCCAGAGCCCAGTCTGTCCCGGGAACTCAGAATTTCTGGAGGTGGAAGTGGGACCAGGTATCAGCACTTTTGAAAGCTCCCCAAGCTGTTCCACTTTGGTTTTTCAAAATGCAATGTTTACACTTTTAGCATCAGAATCATCAGGGGCACTTACTAGAAGAACCCACTTCTGGACCCACCCCAGACCCAGGGAATCAGAACTGCTCTGCCTTAGGTGCCAGAACTGGTGTTTTATACTCTCCTGGGGATTCAATGCCCAGTACAGTCTGACAGCACTGCTCCCGTGAGCATTTCAAGTGTGTGTCCCTCGGAAATCTACGCACACCTTCCGAGCATCCCTGCAGTCAGCCAAGAAAGGCAGTCCCACTCCACCCACGCCTGGAGGGAAGGTCTACATTTTCTCTCTGCAGCTCCTGCTGCTGGATGCCCATGCATGCCCTACAAACCCTTTGCCAGACGCACTTAATCGTTTCCAGGTGCACTTTTGAAAGGCAACCCGAGTCTCATCCAGTACCTGTAGGCACGTCTGCCAACTCTCACTGCAGGGCCCTCCCCCGGGTTTACATCAACCTGTGGGCCAGGATCTTGAGTTCCTCATCAGGTTCTCCTACCACAAGCCCCACAGACACCCTCTCAGCTTCAGGGGCTGCCTCTTCTCCAACTGGCACTGGACTTCTAGGTCAGCCCAGAAGTACCCCGTCCACAGTGCCCATCCCACTGAGGGTTCCCTAGTCTCCAGTGAGATGTCCAAATAGCAGTGGCTGAAGTGAATCCAAGCCTAACACGGGGATTGACTTCAAAAAGTGGGAAATGGTGCCTGAAGCCATTTGTACCTTTACATCAAAGGGGAGTGAGTCTTCCTCTAGATCCATGTCATTGGTCTAGAGACAAGGTGACCTTTGCATTCAGAGAAAGAGATTCCCAGCTGGGAATCTGATGTGTCCAGAGGAAAACTTCAGCTGCTCGTAGGAGGGAAAGAGGAGCACATAGCCACCATTTGATGAGGCAGGCATAGCTTCTCCCAGGCTGGAGCACGCAGTCTGGAGGTGACCTGGAGTCCTCTGCTCAGAACCTGGGCTGGTGGTCCTCTTATTTACAAAATACATGCATCCCCCCCACCCCACCCCCAACAAGTGTCTTACCCCCAAATGGCCTATGCCTGGAGAACTGGGAGTCACGGCGTCAGCTGAGACTAGACACAGTAAAATGTCTCCAGAATACACCATTCACCCATGACTTGCTGTTGCTTTTAGATCAGTGTGTTTTACAATAGAATAAAGGAAGCGGTGGGGGATGCTTGAATTTCCTCGGAGAATTAATTGTGGATATTGACAGGGAGTTGTTGTGAACAAGCTCGTGGGAACTCTAACAGTCCCATTCCTTCCAGAGAGCTTTTCGATTCCAAAGTCCAGAGAAGACCCTGGATTGCGAACAAATTCTTGGAATATATTTAAATCCACATTTGTTTACCCTCCCCTTTTCCTCTCTCCTACAATGTAGGCAGGTCTAAGTTGTATGTTATGGTATCTTTCCCATAGTGGAAAGAACAATAGAAGTTGTGTGTTGGATTTAAATAAATATTTAATTCATGAAAATGATCTTATATGTTTTAAAACAGTCTTTAAAGCTATTTTTATTCTCTAGAAAGTGCTTATTATAGGTAAATTACACATTTTACTACCAGAGCATTAGGTTTGCCATTAGTACAAATTTAAGGCACTACAAAGACCAGTAGATAATGTTAATTTCAAATACAGAAACTAAATATATCTTGTGCCTTTTTATTACTCATTTTCTTTTAAGTTTTATTGACTGCTTTTTATCTTAACTATATGTCTTTACATGCTGCAATCATAATGCACTGTAATGGTATTAATATTTTATAGAATCGGTATTTATAGTTCTTTATTTAGAAACAATGCAGTAGGTCTGCGGATATCTGAGCCCGTCTGGAATGGTGCCCTCCAAATAATGATAAATTACTTGTGCAGTATGCCATTTGCTAATTATATCCATGATTTACTGCAGAGCAAGACTTAAATCATTCATTTCAGTCTTGCGTAACAGTGCCATAAAATTTTTAGGTTTAAAAATGGTTTCCATGTGTATAATTTAAACAAATTTTAGAGCTATTGTATACACAAAATATTGCAACCACCCATTTGTTACATACTTTGTCTTTTTAAACTTCTACTTTTAATGATCACTGTGGTTGAAATTATTATGCTTAATTTTCATAATCATAGCTTTTAAATCTACAGCCGTTTTCACATGTTAGATAAAGAAAAAGATAGCTAATTGTGTGTAGATAGTATGTCATTCCTGAATAGTCCCAAATGGTACAAAATCATTAAAAAAGCTTAAGAGTACGAATTATTCTTCTATTAAAAAACAGTTGTTCTCTGACTAATTATTAGTTTGAGCTGCTTTGTTTCCAAGAACAAATGTTGATCCTTCTAGCCTTGTTCAGCACACCAAAATGAGATTAACACTTTTTTTTTTTTCTCCTTATACCAAAATCTTGCAGGTGAGAAACCCTACAAATGTCCCCACTGTGATTATGCCGGCACCCAATCAGCCTCCTTAAAATACCACCTAGAGCGGCACCACCGGGAGCGGCAGAACGGAGCTGGGCCACTGTCTGGGCAGCCCCTGAACCAAGACCACAGGGACGAGCTGTCCAGCAAAGCTGCTTTGTTTATCAGGCCAGACATCCTGAGGGGCGCCTTTAAGGGTCTCCCCGGAATCGACTTCAGAGGTGGCCCTGCATCTCAGCAGTGGACATCAGGGGTGTTCTCATCTGGAGATCACTCAGGGCAGGCCACTGGCTTGTCTTCTGAGGCTCCTTCAGACACTCTGAAAGGTACCGACCTTCCTTCCAAAAGCACCCACTTCTCCGAAATCGGGAGAGCTTATCAGAGTATCGTGAACAACGGTGTGAATTTCCAAGGGTCCTTGCAAGCGTTCATGGACAGCTTTGTTCTAAGCTCCTTGAAGAAGGAGAAGGACATGAAGGACAAAGCCCTATCTGACCCTCCTTCCATGAAGGTCCATGGGGCAGACGGCGGCGAGGAGAAGGTGGGCGGCAAGGCGGCCCCCAGGAAGTCTGAGAAGTCTCAGTATGAGCCCCTGGACTTGTCCGTGCGGCCGGACGCCGCCTCCCTCCCAGGATCCTCGGTGACTGTACAAGACAGCATCGCGTGGCACGGCTGCTTGTTTTGTGCTTTCACAACGTCCTCTATGGAGCTGATGGCCCTTCATCTCCAGGCCAACCATCTGGGCAAATCGAAACGCAAAGATAGCGCCGTCGGGGTGACGGTCAATTGCAAAGACCAAGCCCGGGAGGCCAGTAAAGTGGCCCTGTTGCCCTCGGTACAATCAAGCAAAGAGATGGCGCTTTCCAACATGATGGGGCCTCTAGACTCGGCTTCTGAAAAGATGGCCCAAGGACAGGTCAAAGAGACTCTGGGGGAACAGAAGGGTGGCCCATGGCCCGGCCACATGGACCCTGCGTTCTGTAACTTCCCGTCAGACTTCTACAAGCAGTTCGGTGTTTACCCAGGTCTGCTGGGCTCGGGGGCCTCCAGCGCCTGCCCCAACAGGGAGCCCGACGGGAAGGCCCACTTGGAAGATGATGCCCCGATCCTGATCCCTGAAACCACAAATAAGAACACTACTGATGACCTCTCGGACATCGCCTCCTCAGAGGACATGGACTCGTCCAAAGGAGAAAACAACGAGGAAGAGGATATCGACACGGAGCCGGAGGTGATGAGCAAGCCGCCTGCCCTGAACAAGGACGGGGGCAGCGACGGTGGGGATGGCCTGCTGCCCGCAGGCGCCCCACAGCCCATCCAGGGACTGGTCTCCCCTCTACCCCAGGCATCGGAGAAGCAGTGGCACAGCCCGGGCCTTCTTCCAGCCCAGGACCCCGTGGCGAGCCTGCCCAAGCCAGAGCGGGGGCCCCAGGGCCTGGAGAAGCCGATGAATGTGCTGTCGGTCCTCAGGGCCTACAGCGCCGATGGCTTAGCAGCCTTTAACGGACTTGCAAGTAGCACAGCAAATTCTGGATGTATCAAGAGGCCAGACTTGTGTGGTAAGTTTTAGAATCCTCTTCCTTTAGTTCATTTCCCAAAACATCAGTGCTGATTTGTGCATTTTTAAAAAATGGGGTAGACTTATCCATGAGCAGATTTTGAACTACACATAAAAAATACCCCGACTATGCTGTATATGCAATATAGACAATCATGAGAGTCAACTTCATTTAGAAGTGTTGGACCTCGTACTTTTGTGTTTCAGTTTGCATCATTGTGATCTGAAATGCCTGTATGGAAGGCATGGAAAAGGGGGCGGGGTCTCACAGTGTGCACTACTCCTGTTTTTAACCCATAACTTGAGGGGGAAAGGAAAAATTTCAAAAAACAAAAAGAGAAAGAGACATGGTAACTTGCAAACTTTTCAGTCTTTTCAACTTGTGCATAAGATGCCTAAAGACGATCCCTTACTGCTTTGCTAAGCCAAATCTGCTTTCTGAAACTTTTCTTTATAATGACTTGAGGATACTAAAATCATATCACACTAACCACAATGCAGAAATAAAATGACCCTCTCTCCAAACAGGGAGATGGTTTGGGGTGTTTGTGATTCATCTTCAGACATATCAAATGGCAGTTACTGTGACTTTGGCCTTCTATTATTGCCTTCTCTCTGTCTGTTTCTTCACCTGTTGTTCGAACAACACTATGAAGTCCCTGGTTAGCAGTGTTGTGATCCTGTGTGTCTTGGATTTATGCCTGTCTGATCTTGTTAGCAAACTGGCACTTCTTTACCTCCTTAAAGAATATGGTTACTCCAAAGTAATTCCAGATCTTAAAAAGTAATGCTAGATTTGAAGCCTAGAACTGCATCAAATCAATGTCGGCGTGGGCAGGGAGGATCAAAGTCATTCTCTTGTCACCCAGATATTCTTATTCGAAAGCCTTTCTCCAAATCGAAGCTCAGGATGTTATTCCCAGCCCCAAATATCCTCACTAGAGACAAATGACCACGGTACCTTTCCATCTGTAATCTATGAATTAATTTCTGTGACTTTACTTTACTTGTTGAAAAAAGGAAAGAAAGAAGGAAGGAAGGAAAGAAGGGAGGAAGGAAAGGAGAGAAGAAGGAAGGAAAAGGGATGGAAGGGAGTAGTAGTTAACTTCTGAATCCTGACATTCCTTTTAGCACAGAGTGGGATTCAGCAAGCTGAGTGGGACTCAGTTCATAATTTAAATTGATGTATTTCTTTTTCCCTCTTCTTCCCTAATTCACTAAGAACTTGATCAAGCAGTCAGAAATATTTTTTGAATTGTCAAAAATCACTAAATGGATTTCTGACAGCTCAAAAAAATATTGACAATTCCTTATGCTGAATGATTCATAAGGCCCCATTAACCAGCACCCCCAGATCTATTTTTAGCCACATACAATTCATTACTTTTGAAGCTGTTAAAAACAATATTTAAAAGAAAGAGAAAAGAGTTTTATGTCAGTCCAATTTTTTTTTTGATCTTTTTTTTTTTATTGTTGTTTTTAAGTTTGTGATTGGAGTGCTTTCTTTTTTATTGTTGTTTGGTGTTTTTTTTCTAAGTCTATTTTCAGTTCTTTCAAATACCTACGTAGGACCCATAGTTCCTGCCAGGAATCCATGCATCAGAAAAGATCAAAACCTGGCATGTTTATAAGCTCATTATTATTGAAATGAGCTCATATTACCCCTATTAATTTTCCCATCGTCCTATCAATGCTGAAGGAAGGCTGCCCGCCTTTGAGGAAGCGTGCCCACTTGTGTCCTTTTGCACCAGGCAAGGGTGGAGGGAGGGGAAAGCAGCACCAGGAAGCACTTTCCTCCGAGCTGCAGCTCTTAGGCCCTTTTACCCCCTCCCAGAATAGCAGCTCACCACACTTCCCTGACATTTCCAGGGTACGTGCAAAAAAACTTGCTTAGTCAACCTTTCAGCCATTGGGCAAAAGAGCCTGAGATGTAAGTCGTGGCCTCTCTCCCAAAAGGGGAGTGAAGACCCTCAGGCTAGCCAGGCTCCAAGGCACCTGGTCGCTTCCCAGTGGACGGTCCAGGTCTCACTGCTCCACCTTGAACTCATGGTGAGGTGCCAAAACTAACTCCGGCCAAAAAATGCCTATTTTTAGAGCACACAAGTTCTGCATTTCATTTATCCTAATTTCTTCTGCATCCTCCCTCTTGCTTTAGCTTGGGAGCAGGCAAGGAAGGCCCTTCTCTGGCCTTTGTGTTTGATTGGTTGGGGTGGAAGCCCTGTCCTTTCGCCTCCAGGATGGCCTGACTCTGTCCAGTTCTCATTCCCCCTTCCCATACCTGGCCCACCATAATCAAAATCCTCTTCTTGTTTTCTTACTGGCTGCTCTGACCCAGGAGGGCCAGGCATATTCATCCTTCCTAAGAGTTGATACCTGTGAGGAAAACTTAAACCCACTGAGCTACAAAGGGGGCATTTGAGGACATTTTTTCTTACAGCCTAGTTTACTGCCTTTCTAGCATTGCAAAAAGCACAAACGATAGTGGAAAACTTCAAACTCCCATTGGCTTGACTTTGCCAGGGTGGAAATGATATTGGCACAAGGAATCAAATATTCCTAATGTTTATTCCCTCCTCTCCATATTTACTCTAGCTCCACTCAGAGTAGACACGGATTTCCAAACTGGCCCACCAGCTTAATAGCTGGTTTCCTCAAGAAGCTGGGCTTTGCCTAACCAAAGAATTATTCTGATAGTTCTCAACTTAAGAGAGTTTGGGGTCTGATTTTATCTGGTTAGTAAACCCAAATCCCCACTTTGACGCCCTTAGAAACAGGCTTGTGGGAGGAGCTAATGTCTGTCTGTTTCTATTCTCATGGGTGTAGAAGTGTTAGAAGAAGCATCAGTAAAGACGTTGTTCGAATCACATAGACCCCCCCCCCACCCCCCCCCACTAGAGCTCAGTGGCTCTGCTGACACGTGCTGGTGAGTGGAGAAGGTGTCTTCTTTTTTTTTTTTTTTTTTTAAATAGGGAGCATTTTCTTTTTTCTTTAATTTTATTTATTTATTTTATTTATGGCTGTGTTGGGTCTTCGTTTCTGTGCGAGGGCTTTCTCTAGTTGTGGCAAGCGGGGGCCACTCTTCATCGCGGTGCGCGGGCCTCTCACTGTCGCGGCCTCTCTTGTTGCGGAGCACAGGCTCCAGACGCGCAGGCTCAGCAATTGTGGCTCACGGGCCCAGCTGCTCCGCGGCATGCGGGATCTTCCCAGACCAGGGCTCGAACCTGTGTCCCCTGCATTGGCAGGCAGACTCTCAACCACTGTGCCACCAGGGAAGCCCCAGAAGGTGTCTTCTAACCCTCGGTCTGTGGGTGATCTTCATGCTATAGGCTCTACTTCTGGATGCTTCCTTAATTCTGCATGCCTGCTTTCTGACTTTTAAAACTCTGGTCTTTCATTCCTTGGTGTCGTGGACCTGGGGTCCTGGACAATGTGCACTGCCCACTGCAAGGCACCCCAGCCAGCCGGGTAGGGGAGGTATGTAGCATGTGCCAACGTTGAGAGCTTGAGCATGAATTTTCAAAAGATCAGAGGCACGCTACAGATGATCCCGAGGAGGAGATTGAGCCGTCTTGGATTAAGCTGAAGGACATGCACTGTTGCTTCTAGAGTGAGTCAGTTCCCATTCTGGGCCTGATCTCCTTACAAGAAATCCTGCTCCAATCAAAGTCCCCATTTCGTGAGGTGGTTTCCAGACTCCGGGCATGGCCCTACCTTTCTTTATTCTGTTGAAGAGCATAATGTACAAGGGTACTCCCGGCCATTGGAGAACTCAGATGTGCCCTCGGTTTTTTTGGGAATGCGTTTGACCTTGGTTTTGTAATGGGACAAGATCCACGTGAGTATTTAATAAGGGGGGGCAAGGGCAGACCAGGGCAGCGTCACATCCACTGACAAGACAAGGCAGGCAGCCCCTTTGTCCAGCCTGAGAAATCTGACGAACTATTGGGACAGCCAGTAGCTCGGAAATCTGAGAGTGCTCTGGTGGGCCCTAGTCGCACAGAGGCTGGGCTGTACAGCACCTGGGGGGCTGGCTGCGTGGCCCAGGTACAGAGCTTGCTTCACTCCAGAGTTGGTGGATTTAGAAAGCAACCCTTACTTTTGCTTTTGAACCTGAGACAGATGTCTGGGAACCATCGTGTATTGAGTCTTGCAAGCAGAGTTTGCTCTGTGTTCTTTGGTGAGCCCAGGGGTAGGGTTGATGGGGAAGAACTAAAATCAAATTAAGGGAACATGAGTGAGAAGAGTGCAACCCCCTTACTCTTCGAAGCTCTGCTCTGGAGTTATCGCCACTCAGGGAAGCCCGGCTGAGTGAGGAGAATCTATCAGCTTGTCTATTGTGGGCATGAGGCCCTTGTGTCGTGGCTGCCAGACCAAGTGACCCACCAGACCGGGGAGGAAGCCAGTGAGAAGACAGGGTCATTACCAGCAATAGTCCCAGTATTCTCAACTGGGGGGAAACTGGCTTCCCTGACCCAAATTATGCCTGCGACCCTGGATTCTCTCATAGCAACGAGAAAATTAGGACTCCCTTCCTGAAAAAAAAGATGGGGTCCATTTAAACCTCTGTACCTCATGTGTTCTAAAATGTGTGATGAAATGAACCAGGATAACAAAGCTGAACTCTTTTAAAATGTGACTCTGTCCTCCAGAAACCTTGTTGATTTCTCAGCATAGGCAGTCTGAAAACATTCAGGGGTGGGCAACTGTTTTCTTAGAAGGCCAGAGAGCCCTTAGGCTTGTAGGCCCTGTGGTCTCTGCTGGGCAGCACAAAGCAGACAATAAGCAATAAGGAAGCAAATGGGCATGGCTGCGTTCCAATAAACTTCATTTACTAACACAGACAGTGGGCTAGAATTGGCCCACAGATCCCAGTTTGCTGGCCCCCGCTCTAGTATAAAGAAGGTTGTGTTGATGTGGTCACCCTAGAGAAGACATGTGAAAACTGTCCTCTGCCAGTGAGATGATGCAGGCAGGACCCAGGTCAGCAGCTACGACGTTCCATCTATTGCCATTTAATGCCAGAGATGTGAGAGATTTTCCAGAGAGACAGAGAGAGAGAGAGGACTTGTAGACCCAGGTGGCCTGGAGTGGCTATTTCTGGAAGGTCACATCTCTACCTATGCATCAGAGACTTCCAGGGCTCTGAAAGGCTGCCCCCCATCATGGCCAATGCGGGCAGAGGAGGAAGACACAGGACCTCTTTCTTGGCTCTAAGGTGAGCTTGATGGACAGAAGTGTAAGGATAAAAAGAGGCAATGGATGTATAAGAGCTTGGATAAATGGTTCTCAGTTGAGCTGGTATTTTCTGGAAGAGGTGAACATCCACATGAGGTTATCACAAGGAGATGATGTCACTGCCCAAATGTCTTTTGGTTGCAGTCAGCCCTTTAGCACTGAGCAGGCACAAATCTTACTTTCCATCAAGGTTATGGAGACACATCTTACTTCCTTGGGTCTGCCTTGCCAAGTCATTGATAGCGATTTCTTGGTATGTGGGAACATTAGCTTAGAAGACAGTTCTGGAAATTTTGTGTTGACATCTCATTGCCATGGTCTCACCGTTTCAGTTTCTACCCAATTCTTCTCCTGTTAGAAGGCAAGTGCTTTGGAGTAGGAAATAAGTCCTGCCTCCTCAGTCGTTGGCCAAGAAATGGCTAAGGTCTGTGGTCAGTTAGGGATTTCCAAGGGAGCCGTGGTGGTGTACGTGAAAACACTGTGAGCACTGCATATGTGTGTATGAAGACACCGGAGCATGGGCTACTGGTGCACAGCCTATGACAGTTGGTACATTTTTGCGGATGATCTTAAGTTCTAAGGTGTGGCCCTGAAGCCAGCAGGTTCTAATGGAGAAAGGAGGTTAAATTAGTTAAATGGCAGAGGAAGAGAACCACAAAATCCAAATTTGCCAAGCGGACAGGTGCCCAGGCTCAGCCAACACGTGTGAAGGCAGTGAGCCTAGGAGGCCCAGGGAATCTCTGTTGTAAGGTCTTGTCTCTAGAGCTGCCGTGCTTTATTTAAAGCCAGATGAGCAATCCTCCTCCTCTTCCTCTTCTTCATGAGATGATTCTCCTATGTGTTGGCTTGCAGAGACTGTGGATAAAGCACAACTTTCGCACTCGCTTTCTTTGCCCGATTTTATCAGTTACAGGTTGGTCTTTGACTTCCATAGTCCAGCCTGCTCCCAGTAATAGTGTGTGTACAGGGCCTGATGTCAGGCCTCAGTAGGGAGGACCACTTGGCTTGTCCTGAAGTCCAAGGGCAGATCCTTTCAATTAATGCAAATCGCCACCCCTCCTGCCTGCTCTGCCCAGGCTGGCTGCATCACAACTGGCTGCAGAGCCTTTCCCTATAACTCTGGTGGGACAAAGCACAGGTGTTGTCCCCCAGGGCCTCCCACAGAAACCAGCACCCTGGGCAGGCTCTCCCCTGCCCTCATCCAGAGTCTCTCCGTGCGCACCATGTTGACGAAGAGGCATTCTCTTCGGATGGCAGCCCTCTCCAAACTCTTTCAGCATTCTACTCCTCCTCCCCTTCCCTCTTTTTAAGTTAAATGGGAATGCCACTGACATGATGTCGTTTGCACTGCAGGATGACAGAACTGTTGTGTGAATACCATTGTATTTGCCAAATGGTCCACTCGTCATTTCAGAACAAACAAATGGATGGTGTCTGTAAGTCGGCAAACACTGGTGACATTTAGCCTTGTTTATGTTCCTTTCCTTTTGCTGCATATTTTTGGCTCCAAAAGCTACCGTCTGAATCAACAGTGCCTCCAAAGCAGGAGAAAAGTCTGGTAGCTTTCATTTTGGTTGCCGTGTCCATGTTCTCTTTGGATCGCGTGATACCTACTGCCCAGGATCAAGCCTGAGGTGGGAGAAGAGACCAACCAAGCTCTTTGGTTCAAAACATATATACAATGTTTCTCCTCCCTGATGATGACTTCAAATTGGGAGGGAGGAAGAGAATGCTGGGAGAAGAGAGTGTTGTCAGAACGGACACCCACATCCCTGGGGAAATGCAAACTCTCCAGGCAGGCCCAGCCACCGCCATATGCAATAGGAGCGCTGTGACCCCATGGCTGTCTTGAGCTGTGTGTGGGTACTCTTGGGCTTAAGTTCTGGGGTCTACCTTCTTAGGCTACTGAATCAAAGTGGTGGTTGGCACGGGCAGCCATCTAGCTGCCACATGTGCCACGGACCACATCTTAACAGCTGAAGGAATCAGGTTCTTTGTTTTTTATTTTCAGATGCTATGTGCCAAGCCCAGGTTTCAAATAAGCAGTAATTTTCTCCTATTACTTAGCGCTGATCAACGACACCTCTACATCTAATTGCCAACCTGTTCTAATCACATGGGCTCTTCTTGCTTTAGCCAGAGACAGAAGGACCAAATTTTATAAATATTGCTTTATTGTCATTACCCCATTAAACAATTAGGGAATGTGGCCCTGCCCTTGCTTTCAAATGCCTCTAGCCCACGTGGTTTCTGGATTGTTTAATGAATCTGCACATTTTCTTGCAGGTAAGTGACACCCCCTGTTCTAGTCGGTCTAGCTGGACTTGCCCTTGTCTGTTCGTGCTCCTCGGTGGCTATCTGCAGCTTGTTAATCGTGTAAAGTCAAGAGAAGAATGTATACACATATGTGTGTTGAATAAATAATTACTATTGGCATAGGTATGTGTATACACATGGCACACCAACCTACGGTATATATAGCAAAGAATCAGGGAGGCTAAAAATACTGCCCCATATGTTCCACTATTAGCGGAGGATGGTGAAGGCTTAGTAACTTGAACGGGAGAGAAAATTCCCTCCGAGTCATGAATTCTGCATGACACACGCTGGTGGATTCGAGGTCCCTTCACCTGTGGAAACCCTGATGGGGGGCCTGCTCAGCACAGCTTCTAGAGGCGGACCCTGAGATGGTCTCGTTGGCATTACTGCTTGTGTCTGATTGTCCTGTATTTTGTAACACTTTAGAAGAATCCAGAAAAGTGCAGTAATTATCTTTCTCCATAGTATTTAAGCAGTAATATTGCTAGTTTAATATTGTGTCAGGTCGTCATGTTAACCAGGAACAGATGACAGTAAAATTCCAGTGAATAGCACCTTGATATCCACTCCTTAAAAATGGTGATTGAAGCAAAATGTGTAAACTTGTACCAGGTTATCGTGTGCTTTGGAATAGAGTATTGTTGAAGTAATTAGAAGATATATGAAGGTGTTCCTGGTAATGAAGGCATGTAAGTTATAATAATTGTAGCTTTCTGAATAAGTGTCAAACTATATCTTTAAGTGTGCTGTATGCTGAGTTACAAGTTAGGTCATTTATGAATGGAATGTAAAACAATACTAAAAATGCTTCAATAACTTATCTTGGTATTGCTAATAAAAAAAAGCTGTGAAACATTAGTGCAGTTTTGAGTCATTATGTTAATTCACTCCACAACACCCTCCACCCTTTGACATCCCTCTGTCGGGAGCCCCAACAGGACATTCAGGGAAACTAGTGATGCTGTCCCATGGTTTGTTTTCTGGGCCACCTACCGCATTTTCCACCCATCTTTAGGTGGACCCAGGAGTTACAATTCCTAAACATACAAATGTCAAGGCACCTCCTGATTTGGGTGGGGTGACCGTGGCGGGTCCAGGGAGTGCATCTCTCTGTACAAGTGTCTCTCGGGTGCGTGTCTAGACCGCACGATGGCTCACAGGCCCTGTGGGGGTCTGTGCAGGCCGCTGTCCCTCATCCCTGGTGTGGAGGACTACATCTGCCCGGCCTTCCTGCAGCAAATCATAACATTTTCTTTTCATCCTGTGAAGAGTAGTTTTACATGGAAAGGTACTTGGAATTGTTGGAGTGTGGAGTATTTTTGTCCACTGAGATTTTTTGGTTGTGCCCTGGTCTGTCGTAACAGGCTTCTGCCCGCCCCGCCCTCAACCCCATCATGGCAGGAAGGGTGCAGGAAGGAAGGATTTCACTTTTCTTTTGTATTGCTTAGTTTTTTTGTCCATGGGCTGGACTTCAGGCCCCTGCCACTTCAACGGTGTTTTCAAGCTTCTCTGATTGGGTCTGTTTTGTAAACTTCTAAATTCCATGCTCACTCTGTTCCCTGGCTAACTGCTCCAGGCGAGGGGAAAGGTATCATCGTCGTTTGACAGAATCCCAAGCCCCAAGCTTGGTCCCCACACTCCAGATAAACAAAGTGTCCTGTGTACAAGGGGCTGGAAGCCCAGAACTGTCCATTTGAACAAGCCTGGCCTTAGCAGCAGGACAACTGTATCACCTTGACTGCTGGAAGCATTCCCTCCAGTATTTCTCATGAAAGCTGTTCATGTGATCCCAACCCCAAAAACCATATAGTACAGGATTAGATTGTCTGTTATTTGGGGGAAGAGGTGAGAAGTGAGAGGTTCTGCGTCTGAGAATATGATTCTGTTTACGTGAAGCTGAGAACACGGACTGTGGGTTCTTATGGAAAACGTGATGGACCCCCAAATGCCCAGCCAAGGTAAAGCGAAGTGATCCCAGCCACCAGGTCCTGGTCCATGGCCACATCGACCTGAGCTAGCTTTCACCAGCAGGGTGTAGGCACAGCCTGAACCAAAAGAAAGACTCCAGTGGAATTTCGTCTTTGTTTCCAATGACCCCCGAGTCTGGGGAACTGCCCTAGGGATGAGAATTCATCTCTGCCCTTTCCTGGGTCCCCGCCTCCTGCTGGCACCCGAGGCCTGCATCACTTCCCCACGCACACCAAGCCTCTGTGAGGGGTGCTGTGTGCTCCCTCCTTCAGGGCCTGAAGCCACGTTGGGTTTTTGATGCCACATTTGCGGCTCCCAAGGAGGGGTCACCACCATCCAATTCTGTGAAGGCAAGGGGCACCCTCTGCACCCCCCAGACCCATGCCTCCAGCCTGGAGATGTGGACAGGACCAGAGGGCTCTGTTGAAGGGCTCAGGGTTGAACACATTGCCCCTGGCTCTGTTCTTCATTTACAGCCACGCGAATCCTTGCTGACACCACAGCACTGGCCTTGCCAGTCCGGCAGGAATGGGGCTGGGGGTCCAGTGCAGCGTGAGTGGCCGGGCCTTGGCAACAGAGGCAGAACCGCTGCAGGGAACAGGTCACCCTGACTTCTCACCCGGATGGCAGGAAGGCTCCCTCGAGCCCCTTATTCAGGCGCCTGTGTTCCCTGTTCCCTCCACGAGGGCCCAATCCCCCTAAGGGGGTCTCCATGCATTTCCACTTCAAAAGCAGGGGGTATTTCCTGGGCTGCTCCCCCGGGGGGACTTCTCAAGCTTAGAGGAGACCTTTGTGGATTCTCCTCTCCTGTTTTTTATGAGCCTCCTCCCCGCTCTCATTGCATGACCCTCCCTCGCCCTGCTCTCCCCATTCCCACCCACCTCCCCCTCATTCCCCTCATTCCTGCTGCCTCTGGGGAAGAACTCCCTTCTCACCAGTTGAGTGTTCTTGGGAACATCCTGTCTGTGGCTGTGAGGGAGCTGGGTGCATCCAGGCCTCTGGGGTGAGCTGACCTCATTCACAGCTCAACGTGGGGGCCGGCTGTCCTGTTTCTGGAAGCCTGCCACCCCACCCCCGCCAATCCCCACGTGGCATTATAACAAGCCCGACCTGTTGGGACTCAGATTTGGGGCAGCCCCAAGCATCTCCTATTTACTCTGCCCTTGGCCCTACAGCCTAAACCCTTCTAAGCAGCGATGGCCCACTGGTCTGAGGTGGAAAGAGGCCCCCTTTGTAGAGGAGAGTGGAGTTTCAAGGAGGTAACTGTGCCGTGAGATGGGATAGGCCGAGGGAGGAGAAGGCGCTGTGCAGCTCATGGTGAAACCCGGTCTTCAAGTCCACGTCTTCAATTACTCGTGCTGCGAAATGTGTTTGCTTTGATGAAATTCAAAGGCTCTGGCGCAGGGAAAAAGAATTTAAACTTTGGGAGACGATTACTGCCCACCTATAGTCACTTTTTCTCAAAGACACATCACTATGATTATACTACATCCCTAAATATGCAGCCGCACATGGACAGTGTTGTCTCTGCATGAGCAGAATCTGCTTCTTGAGCAAACAGTGTGCATTTTCAAGGTTAAAGTTGGGGAACTCTGCACAGCTATTTCATTAGCAAAAATGTCCATTTGTGCACCCAGAAATTGGCTGGCTTATGAGGAGTTTGTCTTTCATGCTGTTTGTGGAGTTGTTCAGACACACCCATCTAATGGTAACCCACAGCTCACAAGGTTAAGTTTTCTTTTTGAACTTCTGTTGTTGTCGTCAAATTAATATAATATGCTCTCAATTATCCACATAAAAGGAGAAAGGCAGCCAAGCGGGGAAAGAAAATATGCAATTAATTTACCAAATTATTGCTCTTTTTATATGATGGACAAGTCACTTTTCTCTTTTGACTCAAGTATTTTGTACGTCCTCGGGGGAGGGCTAGGGCAAACACAAGGACGAGCCATCCAAGGTGTCCCTGCACCTGGGGCCGGGATGGAGGCTGGTGTCTTCTAGGGTGCAGAGGCCTTGGTGTTGAATCGGGGGTTCACAGAATGTGGGGCTCTTTCTTGTCAAGGAGAGTCCATCTATCTTCTCAGTCTTCTAGGAGCCCATTGCTTACCTAGTTGGGGTCTCCCAAGAGCAGACCTGAGATAAGGACCTGGGTGCAGGTCATTTATGTGGGAGGCGATCCAGGGAGGCACGGGTGAGGGGCCTAACAACAGGGTTGCCACTGCTCAGGGACTGGGCTTTGTCCCCTGGGGGTCCTCTAGGACACTATGTGAAGTTCATCTCAGAATCACCCCTGAGGGCTGAAGAAGCTCTGCGGCTCTCAGTCAGTAGTTGAGGGTCACTGCAGCTCACCCAACAGCCAAGCAGTCTTCTCATGGTCAGAGAGAAACAAGAGGCCATTGCGTCCCAGGGAACCAGAGGGGAAGGGGTGGGACACTGACAGCATCCACCACAAGTGGGAAGCCCTTGGCCTGAAGGTTTTTACACCCCGGTGCACTGCAGAGGGCCACCAATCTTCCAGAGCCCAGGATGAGGGCAGATACACACTCCAAGATGCCTTGTGGGAAGGGAACTGCAGATTTTAAATATTGAGACGTGCACTCAGCTTAGGACCAGGCTTCCTGGAGACTGGATGGAGGGCAGTGTCTACAGCACTTGAGCTCCAAGGAGCTTGGACAAGTCCCCTCAGTACCCTCGTGTGTCTCAAATTCTATGGCTTTCAGGATCCCTTGTAGCTTTTACTTTTCAGGTGACCCTCTAGGACCTGGTCAGTCCTCGAGTCCTCATGAGCACTCACTCCTGCAGGGCCCCAGATGTGGGTGCCCAACTGGTCTTTCCACAAGCACATGAACATGTGGGGTTTCAGTTTGGGCATGGGGCATGTGAATACTTGCTTCATCATCAAGACATTTTTATTAACTCATAAGAAGAGCATCAAGGCATTTCTCTTTTAATTCTGGAAGTCAATCAAAATATTTTTTTTTAAAGAGGGAGTCAATAAAGCTGAATCTTTGGGTTCATAGTAGTGCAAGAAAAACCTGATTATTTGACTTTTTTTCTTTGCCATTTTCCAACCTCTTGTATTCACAACCGAGCTTGAGAAGATAGTATTTTTCATGATGATTAAGGTTTCCTCAAGTGCTTTACGGATATCAATTTTATAATCTATTGTGTCCCTCTTTGGAAAGTATGTAGGCCCTCTTGGGAGCCCCCCACTTCCACCCAACACTCCAACCCAGTAACACTTAGAGGGAGAGGAAGGAGGTATGGAGAGATGAGGGGTCATGCCGTACTCCATGCATGGAGCACAAGGAACAGGTCACATCCTCCTCCATACCTGTGACCTTTCCACTCTTCCATCCTCAGAGTTCCTTTGGCCACTCAAAGTGGCAAGCTGTTGGCTAGCAAGCCCCCCTAGTTTGGGGCAGTGTGTACTATCTCCAACTTTGAGCCCCTCAAGTCCTTGGCTTTTTGCTTTTGATTGAACGTAACTTGATTGCCTCTAGTTTTTCATCCATCCAAGGATACACTTGTGTACCCTTGTACATCCTCAAGACAATAAAATGAATATGAATAAGTTGGAAGTTGGCAAGTCGCCCACATTTTAGTTATTTTAGGATTTCTGCTGCCGTGCAGGTCTCAGGCAGGGCTCCCATGAGGACTAATACCCCCTAAGACCTTGCCAAGTGGGTGGAGAATCTGGGTAGAGTACTGCAAAGCAGGGAGCCCCTCATCCTTGCCAACCTGTACTCACCACATGAAGGCCTTTGTCTAGACAGCCTCACTGGGATTCTTTTCCATCCTCAGCGTGAACACCTCCACAGAGGAAGCTGTGCTATGTCTCAGGGATCCCATTCCTGGGATGTGCAGACATCACCCCTGTTCACTCCAACTGAGCTCTTTGTCCTGTTTTCTAACGCTGCAAAGGATTGACAATTAGGAGATTTTTAAAAATTTTCTAGTGGTCAACTAGTAGGAATAGGATTCTTGTACCATGGCTTTTTGCTTTACATGGAAACTTTGGGAGTGCTGTCTCAAAATCACACTCAGGCAATTAATTTTAAGTCACAGGGGAATTTTCTTGAGGGCTTTGGGATACACGCCCTCACAAAGTGAGTAATCCTCTCTCCTTTGAGCAGGCGAACACCTGGATTTCCCTCATGTTGGGTGGTTTTGTGAAGTCCCAGCTCTGTTTCATGACACTGGGTTTTTCTACAGGAGACGCCTGAGCGCAGAGGCAGGCTGACCACGGCATCCTGCAACACATGGGAGGGAGAGGGTCT
The DNA here is from genome assembly GCF_028023285.1 of Balaenoptera ricei. NCBI lineage: Eukaryota > Metazoa > Chordata > Mammalia > Artiodactyla > Balaenopteridae > Balaenoptera > Balaenoptera ricei. Next base: position 20,872,464 of record NC_082657.1, on the reverse strand, counting down.
TTGGATTCGGGGTGGGGCGTGAGGGGCTTCCCAGTGGTGGGAAGAGACGTTCCTGTGGTCACAGTGCTCCCAGTCGGCCTTGCCCAGGCCTGACAGCCTGAGAGCCGGGGAGCAGGTGGGGCCTGTAGGCCTCGGAATCCCCAGCCTGGACGTTCTCCAGCCACCTGTCCCAGGGACAGTCTGGAGGGGTGGGCAAGCCCCAGGGGCCTGGGATGGGAGGAAGGGAGGAGAGAGAGCGCCACAGTGGGACCAAGAGCAGAAAAGACCAGACAATGAGAGAGGGGTGAAGAGAAGGAGACAGAGATGTGGATGGAGAGAGAAAGGAGAGAGGAGGAGGTGAGGTCAAAGAGGAGAGTAGGGAAAAGGCGTGAAAAAGGGAAACTGGAGACCTGGGAAGATTAAAGGGCAGGAAAGGAGACAGTAAGGGGAGAGAAAATCAGTATGAACAGAGTAAAAGAAACGTGGTAAAGGTGGCCTCTGGAGAAGTGAGGAGAGTGGGAAATAGAGTGAGAAAGAGGAAGAAGAGAAAAGCCAGCGGAAAGGAGAGGATGGAGGCAGGGAGGAACCTTCCGGAAGCCGCCCGGGGTTTGCAGGTGCTGCTCGGAAGGCCTGCTTGTGTGGGCAGCGCTAGTGTGCTCACCGCCTGGGTGAGGAGGTTGAGTGGCTGGGCCCCGGGAGAGGCCTGAGAGCAGAACCTGGTGGCCCAGGCCAGCTTCCCAGCAGCACCCTCCGCCTGCTGCCCGACCTCCAGCTTCAGGAGGAAGCCCTGCTGCAGCTCAATCAGAATTATTTACAAGATAATGGTCCATTGTTTGCACTAAGACAGATGTTGACTGTGGGAACTTTGTGTTTTATGCTCCTTTCCCTGCTCTGCCATCACTGGGTGCAGATGGGATCGAAGTAATGTGAGTTATTATTCCCAGAATTGGAAATTCAGAGGCGCCTTCCCCCCAGCCTAGGCTTGGCTGGGCAGCCGAGCTGGGCCGGCACCAGTCAGGCAGGCAGTGTGTGTGGGGGGAACAGTTGCTGCTGGTGGAGGGGTCAGCCCCCAGGGCCTGTGGTCCCCCTTCCAGCCCCTTGAGGCAGCCTGTGATTAAGAAGGTCTTGTTTCCTTGAGGGGCGGGTCAGTGCAATCGCCTTTTCTGGCGGACAGGAAGGGCACTCTCTGATTAAGATGCACTTGCTGTTTGTTGAGTCAGGAGGTCACCGTTGACATCTCAAAAGGAAGGTGGCCATCTGGCCCTCTTCTTGCCAAAAGGAAAGAGCAGTCTGGGGTGGGGGCTTTGTAGCCCCCCTTTATTTAAACTTACGAGAAGGCTTCCTCTCGTCTTCTGGTGTTCACTTGGAGGGCCAGATCTGGACTTGTGACTCCCTCCTTCCTCCCCCACGGGTGGGGTTGGCCAGATGAATGCCTGTCCACCGACTGACCCAGAGAGAGCCTGTCCTGCAGGAGGAAAGATGGGGCAGCGTGGAAAGATGTCCCTGTTACTTATGGACTCGGTCCTAGCCTCCCCCTCCAGGTAGGTGGGCCACCCCAGTGTCGGCCCATCTTCACGGGAAGGCCCCCACACCAGCTGGTCCTTCTGCAGCCTTTCTGGTTCCCAGTCACTTCTGCATAACCAAACTCACCTGGCCAGCAGAACCCATCTTATGAATGAAGAAACTGAGGCCACCACATGTCAGGTGACTTGCCCAGTGTTATTTTTCTACTCAGTGGAAAAGCCTTCCAACTTCTCAAGTCGTGAGCATTCGATTAAAGAGCCTCTCTGAGCCCCAGCTTAGTCAGTGCACACGGGCACCAGGTGACTGCCCTGCCCTGCAGCATCAGGGACAGCAATTTACGGAGACACACGTTTCTGGCGCTGCGCTCCGAGCCTGGCAAAGAGCACATGCTACATGATAGCGATTGGTATTATCAGCTATATTATACCTCTTCTATACTATGTAGTTGACCCTTGACCAATGCAGGGGTTTGGGGTGCTGACCCCCACACGGCTGACAATCTGTGTATAACTTTTCACTCCCTACAAAACTTAACTACTAATAGCCTACTGTTGACTGGAAGCCTTACCCATAACATAAATATTTAACACATATTTTGTACATTATATGTATTATATACTGTATTCTTACAATGAAGTGAGCTAAAGAAAAGGAAATGTCATTAAGAAAATCATAAGGAAGAGAAAATACATTTACAGTACATACATATATTTATTGAAAAGTATCTGCGTGTAAGTGGACCCGAGCCGCTCAAATCCATGTTGTTCAAAGGTCAACTGTATTGCATTTCCAATGTCAGGCTCTGACAAAAAAAAAAAAAAAAAAAAAAGAGTCAAAGTAATACAATATCATAGAGTCACATTTGGATGCTAAAACCAACCAGTAGTGGAAACGAGAAAGCCACTTTCATGGCAGCTGAGTGGAATCAGGCCTGCCATTTGGAGAGGCTGAGGAAGTCCGATGGCCATCACTCCTAACGCTGCCCCTGCCCCCTGGATGTCTTGAGAAGTTACCAGAAAGCAGTTATAACCTGGAGGTTTTGTCCCATTCCAAACCTAGCATCTTGGCTCTGGTGTTTAAGGACAATGACAATTTCCCCCTTGATCTCTTCATGCCCAAGGAATGATCCCCTTACCTTCACCTGCAGGATCGGGACTTCTGAGCTATCTGTCCCTCCATCTACCAAGTTTGGTTTTAAATAATAAATACTTAACTATGTGCCAGGGCCAACTCCCATTCTAAATACCTTACATATATAATGCAAATGCTATTCTTTCATTTAATCCTTATAAAAATCGTGTGAGGTAGATGTAATTTTTATTCTTCCAATTTTACATATGGGGAAATGGAGGCACAGAGAAGCCACTTACCTTACACAAGGTGACTCAGCAAGTAGGTGAGGAGGCTGAGATTCAGTCAGGCAGTGGAGATCCCTGAGGGTGACATTTTGCTGCCTCACCTTGTGGTGCTTTCCTGTGCCTTTCACCCTTGCTTGGGATGTGTCAAAAATGAATAAACCAACCAACAAATAAATAAAATCGCCTGTTCTTGCCATCTTGTAGCTCTGGGTCCCAGGAGAATATGCGGCAATTTCAAGCAGAGATTCCAGTCACAGACAGAACCTGGGGCTTGTCATCCAGGAGTAAACAGGATGGGGCACTGGGTGTGGTCAGGTGTGCTCCATGTGACCAAGCTGGCCTGGAACTTGCCTGTGACCCTGAGCAGGTCTCTTCCCATCCCCTCGGTGTCCTCACCTCCTCATCCACTGAATCATCCCAAGATTCCTTCCATCTCCCAGTCGGTGAAGTAATTATTCTTAGGACTGTATTTATTATACTTCTCAGCCTCAGGGACAAAACTGTCTCCCTCGCCCTCCCCAAAGTGAGAGGGCCTCAAGGAAACCTGACCCCTCACCTTGCAATTGTTCCCTGAGGTCCAGGTGGGGGAGAGTGGAGAGTGGGTGGCCCAAGGCACCAGTGGACCCTCCAGACGGGGGCTGCCATGGGCCCAGCCCCCAGCTGTGAAAGCAGCAGAGGTCAGACTAGGATAATATTTACCAACCCTCTACTCACCGTGTCAGGCTCTGACCAAACCCCAGCGTCACTGGAGATCACAGATCCTGTCTTTTAAGGTCCCACAGAGCCGCTTCACATGCGACCAATTACCTCTGTCAAGCAGGAGAAGGCGGTCCTGCCTGGTGGGTGGGATCTGAACTTGAGCTTCCAGAGGTCGATGACGATGACGGGGATCTTAGGCCTTTGAGCCTGTCACTCCCCTATAGCCAGACCTTTTCTGTTAAAACTGTTTAAATTACAAACCAGTAATAAAAGGATCATATGTGTTTCCCACCGAACAGGTTCTTTAGGGCTATTATGATAATTAAAAACATATGGTGCCTGTGCCAGTCAGAGGGAAACCGCAGATGTACAAATTAGGTATTATATACGGGTTTTCTGCTTCTGCCCTTTTAAAAACGTCAACTGGAGAAATTTAAAGAGATAAAATGGCAATTGTGCAGATAGTAGGTAGCATTTTGGTTTTAGAATCATTAAATACGTAAACCCTTTTCTTTAGACCGAATAGGAATAAATGGCTCCTCATCCGGGAAGGAGAGGAGAAAAGCACTGAGGGCCGGAGTTTACGGGGAAAAGGCCACGTCTCCACCACACAAGGTCCTGGATACCATGGAATCGTTCATATTTTTTATGATGTTGTTCTGCACAGACAAAGAGGGTTATATGTATTAAATATTGAATTATATTAAATTGGATTGATGGGAGCAAAGATAAGGATTTCTTTACATTCAACTTTTTACTTCTTGAAAGGCAAAGATGAAAGTATTGATTAATCTAGAAATAGTCGTTTGTTTTAATTTAAAATATGTAATTGATTTTGAGAAGGTGATAAATACTGCTAAAAACAAAAAAACATTGGGAGGGTTTTTGTGGCTCCCTGTCAATGGCTTTCCAATGCAGATGTACAGTACAAGTCAGGTTCTGCTGAGTTGTTCGTGTTGAAAGGATGTTGGGCTGTCTGGGGACCCTGGCAACATCCAGCCATGCTCTGGGGCGGCAAAGAGGATGCACTGGGCCCGGGTCCTGATGCCTTGGGACCTGGGCTCAATGGCCAAGAATTTAGCACTTTGTCACTGTATGTCTCTGCTACAGAAACCCAACTGGACTGCTGTAAAGAAGGAGGTGATGGGTGAACAGGTCAGAGGAGCATGGTCCCTACCAGCTCTGCTCCTCAGGGCCTCCATTCTTCCTCCTCCCAAAAATATGTCCTTCCTGAGACAATCCCATCCAGAACCAGGATGGCCTCATCCCTCACCTGTACCCCTTCCTCCATGTGATGTGGTAGTATCTACCTAGGAAAGTTGAGTAAAAAGCCAAATGTCGAATCAATACACATAAATGAGCAGAGGGGAGGTTCTACTTATCTGCCCAGCTGCCGGAACATTCAGATAACCAGAATTTTTCGAATCCTGGTGTGTAATTACTGAAATTCATAATGATGAGTGGAGACAAGTTATGTTCAACATATTTTTGTGTTGAGGCATTTATTATATTCTACATTTCTGAAGACCCTGATGAGGGTGGAAGGGCCTATTACCAGAAAGTGCCTTTTCTTAGTCACCCTGGCTGAAGGGAAGTCTGGGCTCCTTAGGAGAAATGTTCTTTGAAATTGCTGCTTAGGTGTTGAGTCTCTCTAACCCACTGCTCTCCTTTGCCCACACCCTCTCAATGGTACAAAAGGCCAACTGTGCTCCTGTGCCCTTTTCTTTGGGGAGCTGTGACCCGAACCTGCCTCTGGGTCAGGTGGGCTCAGAGAGCTTGATAAGTCAGAGGAGGGTTCTTGAACCTTCTCTCTACTGTACAAAAACAGTCTGGAGAGCTAGGTACAGCAGTGGTTTTCAACCAAGCATGTTTTTCCCCCCAGGGGACATTTGGCAATATCTGGAGATACTGGAGACATTAGGGGGTGCTCCTGGTAACCTAGTGGGTAAGGACCAGGGTGGTTAGCAGTATCCTGCAATGCAGAGGACAGGCCTGCAAAGAATTATCAGGCCCAGAATGTCAATAGTACAGGATTTGAGAAATCCTGGTGTACAGGTGGGAGTACCCAGCCTTCAAGTGAAATTCCAAGCTGGATAAATGGTGACAAGTCAAGTGACAAGATTTACCACCCAACTCACGTCGTGGCATTCGGCTTGCTCCCCAGACACTCTCCCTCCAAGTCATGTCAACTTTGGACCTTATGCCTTTGTGAAAACATTGCAAGAGACCCGGGGCGGGGCGGGGGGGGTGGGAAACAGAAACTTCCAGCACATTTCTGCCAGCTCAAACTGGGCGTGCCGGTGTGGGGAGGGGGCAGCTGAGCAGACAGCTGGAGTCGGTCGGTCTTTTCTTCTCCCCCGTGAGGGAGAGCAAGCCTGCAGCTTTACTGCACATGTAGGTATTACCACTTTAACTTTTACTGAGGTAAAATAACACCTTGTCACTCAGCGCAAGTACCAATCACAAAATGAATTAATTGTAATAACTGTTGTCAACGGAACAAAGAACTTGTTGCTTTCCTAAGCAGATTTCAGCACCACTGAGAACTATATACAAACGTTCCCATTGGGCAGGCTGGCAGAAACTAGTCAGAACATAATTGTATCTGTCTATCTCTTTACTTTGTTTTTAAGGGCTGAGGAATGGAGTTAAAAACCTATATTTTAAACATATCAATAAATATACCCCTTTTTGTGTCCATGACGTCTCCTCAAAAACATGGACTCTTTAATAAATTGGCCATGAAAAAAAGCATTTGCTGCTGATGGTCCCAAATAAGGGCCAGCTGTAGAGGCTGCCTATAGACTTGAAGTCATGAAGGGAATTATGCCCAATTACCCTCCCATAAAACACCCTCTCATTTCTGGGAGTTATCAAAGCACATCCCGTGGACAAGCGGTCAGCTGTCCCCTGCTCCTCAAAAGGAGACAAGTGGGCCCCACGCTGGGCCCGCGGCGCTCCTAACTGCCACCCCCCCTTCCCCCGACACCAGCGGCTTGTTTGCACTCGGCCTCTTTTTACAGTCGCCCTTCCCATTTTTTTGGTTCTGGCTTTTTCACATCTTAGCACGTTTCCCGCTTTAAGAGGCCCCGTAGGTACTCTTCTAAGAAAAGACTTGCTTCCTGGAGAGGGGAGGGCAGGAGTGGGCCAGGGGCTGGTCGCTCAGAAACCTGCAGCCAGCAGACCGTGTCCCTGGCAGGGTTGTGTGCCCTTCCACGGCAGGGGCGTCCTCTGGAGCTCGGGAGTCACTGACAGGCTGAGGGCAGCATACCTCTGTGGGTCTGCTCCCGGCTTTGCTGAGGTCCAAAGTTAGGGACCTCCCAAAGAGGAAACCCACGGAAGCTGCATCAGACGCACAGGCAAAGACCCTTCAGTGAGGAGCACAAATGACGGTGCCCACTTTTTTCAACAGGAATACAGACTCTCTCCAGTCTACACCACCTTACTCCTTTCTCCATGCCTCCTTCTCCTGCTGCCCTTCCAGGCTCTTTGACCTGTGTGCCCGCAGCATCCAGCTCCATCCCAGGGTCTCAAATGCATGCCCCCCCCCCCCCCCCACAGCATCTCTGATGCCCCTCAGGCAGCCTGCTTTGTTTGTAGAGCTCATTGAGGCCAAAATTAGTCCCTCCATAATGAAATGGAAGATTCTTAGACTATCAGAGCTAGAAGTCACCTTAGAGGTCATTCTCCAGATGCAGATTAGGGAGAGGACTTGCCTTGCTTGTTGAACCAGAGACAACAGTTGCTACTTCCAGGTGTCTAGGCAGATCCCTGTGACTGGCCCTCATTCCACCAGCTGGGGCAGCCGTAGGCAGCCTCTGCCTCTTGGGGATCAGTACCTAAGCAGGGGAGGTGTTCCTGTGACTTGTCCCTGCAATGTTGGGGCAAGTTTTACTACGCCCCTCCCCCTGCAGAGGGCCAGGCCACTTGGGAAGCAAGGGTAAGAGGTGGGCTTCTTAGGTTAATGTAGCCCTGGATCAAATGCGCAATGAATTCGCATTTGTATAGTCATCTCTGGCTAGGACAAGCTGCCACTTGCAAAAAAACGCTGAGAAGAGCCCTGATCTGAAAAGAGAAATCTCTCCTTCTTCCGAGGCTGCTCTTCTCTGCAGGGACCCAGGTATGCAGCCTGCATTGGGAAGGCTGGTTCCTGGTGCAACCCTGGGAGCGGGGACTCGTGGACTAATGGTCACATAAGGGTGCCAGGCTCCAGTGCTAAAAGGAGGCTGTGAAGTGGGACAAAGAAGCACGGAAGGGGAACAGCTGTGGGGTGTGGGGAAGGAGGTGGAAGGAGGAAGATCTTCTGCCGTGTGGGGAGCAGGCTGGGGGTTCCTGTGGCCTCCACCCCTGGACCCCACCCTCCACTCCACTGGCTTTGGGCTGGAGAAGAAAGAAACAGCATTTTCTCCAAATCTTTTAGAAAGGAGAAGAATCTGCAACAGGAAGTGAATTTGGCCATTCATTTATTTAGCACACATCAAATTGTTCCAGAGAGTTGGGAGATGGTCACCAACAAAACAGTCGAGATTCCAGCCTTCATGGGGCTTACATTCCATGGGGGAACACTGACCATAAAAAAAGACAAATATAAGTTCAGCTTATGATAAATAATGCGAAGATGATGAAGTGGCAGAGGCTTAGAGAGTAACATGGGAAGGTCAGAATCACATATCGTGAAGGTTAGAGAGAACTCTCTGAGGAGGTGACACTGGAGGGAGCTGTGCAAAGATTAGGGGATGCATGTTCCAAGAGTGGGGAGAGTGAAGAGAAAGACTCTGGCATGGGAAAGGAACAGACATCTGGGGCTCTTAGCTCTCAGGCCTGTGCACCCTGTGTGTGTGACCAGCGTTTCCACAGGCTTTCCCAGACAATGAGATTTCACTGAGCTTCTCTATGGCCCTGCGTGGTCAATAGAGTTGGGACTGGGACTCTTCCCCAATTTTGCAGAGGGGGGAAGATGAAGGTCCAGAAGAAAACAATGACTTGCCCTGTTAGTTAATGGCAGTGAAAGTCAGGGTAGGTGCCCAGGCCTCCTGACTCCCAACGCTGGGCTCCTTCTGCTGCCCTGAAAACCTCTGCGCATTTGTGGGACTCAGGGTCTTCCTGTAAGCCTGACCTACCATGTTGGAGGACTGCTGGGTCTCGGAGAGGCACCATGACTGACTCTTTGCACAGTAACCCCACTCTTGAAAACAACACCTGAAGCTAAGAGAATTGGTCACATGACCTTGGGAACATGGCATCCCCCCATGAGAAACATGAGAAACACAGCCATCCCCCCAGGTCCCCCAAGATGAGGGTCCCTCATCTCCACAGACCAAGACTGCCCCTGGCAGAGTCAATTCTTTTGACGACAGCCTACAGTTTTCCTCTTAGGGATCCCATGGGTAGAGAGCTGGAGCTAGTCAGGACCCTTAATGGCCACATCCAACAAGTCACCTGGAAAACATGGACCAAAGCCTTGGAAATCTGAGTCAAGTTTCCTTGGAGAAAGGCAGACGACTTTCCACTAAGGACTGCTGCTCAGACCAGCCTGTGGCTGTGAATTTCCACCCCACACTGACCTTGGCCGGCATTAAGTTCAGCCTCTCCTTGATGCCTTCTGACAGCGGCCTGATGATAGATGCTGCTACTCTGAGATGCAGGGGGACCCGTTGTCAAGACTCACTGCCCCGTTCTCTTTTCAGGATCCCTGTTCTTGTCTGGGCAAACTGCTTTCAAATGAATGGCTATTTCTGGATAATTTTTTTTAGTGTTTCTTCTCCCATCTGGTTGCTATATTATTTGCATCTCATGCCATCCTGGCCTCTGTGGGAGACAAGAGGTAGCCCACCTTTTGTATTAGCTGCGACACTATTTGTTTCCCAATACTAATAGGTGAAATAAGGAACAATAAGGAACAACCTTAAAACACCCTATCTGCTCTCAAAGTGAGACAGTTCAGTGGAAAGACTGCTTTTTTCCCCCAGCACTATTTGTGATGTTCTACGCACATAAGGGAGGATTTGCAGTGGGGCCAGAGGACTGGGATAAGCATGAACTAAGGTTGGGGGAGGAGACTCTTTGAGGAGAGGTGCAAGGCCGCTAGGTGGGTTCCTCTTCAGAGGACAGCCCGGGGATACGGCCTCCCACTGTTTCCTTGGGGAGGCTGGCTTGCAGGTGCCCCCAGGAAGTACATGACTAGTGCAGACGGCTGGTCCTAATAGCAGGGACCTGCTCCTTTCACTGCTGCCAAAGGTCAGGCACAGACAATGGGCTTGCATAGCAACAGGAGGGTTCAGGTTGGACAGGTGTGGACGCCAAGCCTTCCTGGTTTCTAGTAGATACAGAGCTCTTCTTACAAGGGTGCTTACGTGGAAGCAGGTGATTCTGGTGCCGTGCTGGGGAGAACTCATGACAGGCCAGAGCTTAGTGTGTTAACAAAAGTGAGTGTAGGCACTTCACCAGGATCAAGTAAATGTAAGCATATATATACACACACACACATATATACACATATATACAATGTAATAAATAAATATAAAAATAATACAAATATATTTTTAGTAAATGTAAGCATATATATACACACACACACATATATACACATATATACAATGTAATAAATAAATATAAAAATAATACAAATATATTTTTAGTCAATGAATTTCCCCTCCTGGCCTCTGCTTCATCCTGTTGGAGTTATTTCATAGGTGGGACATGAAGTCATAGCACGGTTTGAATTTAGTCAAGTGCAGCCCTTCATGGAAGAGTGATAGCTGGAAGGACGAGGGCTGAGGTTCGACACCTGGGCTTGGCATTGCGCAGACACCTCTACATCGACACAGGTTGACACTGGCTTGCCTCCACCTGGGCAGCCCCTACCCCTCACCCCTTAAGTCTGAGCAGGGCATTCCTGAGTTTGCAGGAAACAAAGTCAGGAGGTACTATGCAGCCGTCATTCATTCTCTCACTCATTCATTCATTATTTCATTCACCAGTATTTATGGACCATCTCTCATATGCCAGTCACTCCTCCAAGCATCCGGGCACAGGGATGAACAACGCGGCCATAGACCCCAGGACCCTGTTTCCCCTCTGCTCTGGCCCTTTTCTAGGCACTGGAGACCCAGCAGTCAAGAAAAGCTCCTTCAGGGAGCTCACGTCCTTGGGGTGGGGTGGTGCCCCGCCAACCAATGAAGTAACTAGTCAGTTAAGGGGTTCTAAGGTTCTAGGGAAAAATGAGGTAAAGAAGAATTGGGTGAGCGCCAGGGCAGGGCTGCTACTTTACATGGGGGGATAGAGACACGGCCTGAGGGGTGACATTCCAGCAAAGTCACGAAGGAGGCCAGTGCAGGAGGGTCTGGGGAGCAGGCTGCAGACAGGGACAGCGCGGCCGCAGGCCTGAGGCCACGAGCCGCTTGTACCACTGGGGACACTGAGGGGAGAATTTGTAGAAGAGGTTCAGCAAGGGCCACGGGGACAGTCTACAGCCTGGTGGACCATTCTGAGGCCTCCAGCCATGGGGTCCTGCAGGCCCTGAGTGCAGAAGGGCCCTGCTCTTGGGAGAATGCTCTGCTGTCACCATCTTAAAATTCTCAATAATGTTTGAACCTGGGCCCTGCGTTTTCATTATGTGGTGGGCCCCACAGATCATGAGGTGGCCCGACCCCAGCTTTACATCTGCTGGGTGTGAGCAGCCAGCACTGGGGAGGGGCCCACGGTGTGGGCTGGGAGGGCAGGAGGCTGGGCAGGGGTGCAGTGAGTGACAGCGGCTTCGCAGATGCGGGTTTTAGTGGTGACGTGAGCCCAGAGGCTGAAACGGTTCCCTCGCTGAGCCCGGGCGCCTGGCCCCCGTGCTCTTCCAGCGCCTCCCCTCTGCCTCCGCTATGCCCACTGCAGTCTTAGGCCCGAGCTGGGCCCTCCCTCTCCCCACCCCCATGCCCCTGGCCCACACATCCTGGAAGTGCCAGGCTCACTGTTGAACTTCGCTTTCCTTCCCGTGTGCTCTTTTTGCCTCCCTCTTCCTTACCTCCTGGGGGCGGCTAGGTAGCTGTCTGGTAGACACAGGTGGTCTTGCTCTTGTCTCAGAAGGAAGTGTCGACACTGGCCATTTTCATACCTGGTACTGTGGGCTAGAGAGCCAGGTTCTGGTCACAGGAGTGGGGACCTGCCGCACGGCACCATCCACTCTCTCCTCCTTGCTTCCCCCTGTGCCCCACGGGGTACATTTCTGGGCTCGGCTACCCTGGGAGGACTGCGGGTTCTGCTTCTTGCTGAGCTTCCGGATGTGCATGGGGCTTGGGTCTGTTTCTCGCCCTAGGAAGTGCTCTGAGCAACTCAGCTGTCCTCCTAGGTGAGCGGTCAGGTGAGAGGAGCTGGCTCTTTCTGGATCGGTTCTTTGGGAAAGCTCACCCAAGCCTGCACATCGCGGCCTGTTTCCCTGATGCACGCTCCTCAGAGCCGCACTTTAAGTATGCCTCTGTGCCTGGTTTTATTTCCTTGGGATGTGAAGTCTATTTATTTCGTATGCTTTGCAGAGTATATGTTGAAAAATAGCCTTCTGATTTAAATAAGAAATGAAAAAAAATCAACTCTTCAACTTTTACTTATTGTTTTTTTTTTTTTTTTCTCCATTTCAACACCCCATCTCTTCAATCCCAAAATATCACACATAGAAAGACTTAAAAAATCAGATGGGGGTGGAGTGGTGATTGTAGCGTAAATTTGCTTTCTGGTTGAGGCCTTGTATGCCAAGTTCTAGTCTGAATTACATATTTACAGCTGAGTTATAAACCCCTGAAAAACAGGATTTATTATGGAAATAGTGACACCACCTCACCCAGTCTGGTGTTCTTGGGGACTGTGGTAATATAACTGTGCAGAGAAATCAGTCCATTAGTTAGTTATAAACAAAGGACAGAGATAGTAAATTAGAGTAGGTATTTCAGCAGTTTTCTGTGTATTTATGACACCAAAATATGCAGCTGCATTTTATTCCTTGAGATAGTATTTAAGTATTTTAGATTTAAAGCACATTTTTAGATATGGCCGTGGTGCATTTTTAGCCTTGGTCGTTCTTGTTCTTCTGTAGTTTTATTCGTGGTATTTTCTTCCTTCTCTGTTGCTCATTAGAAAAATGTTAAAAATCCATTTTCGTCTGATTAATAATAAAGCTGATCACATGTAACCTAATTTTCATTCCGTGCTGCCCCTGTCTGTGGAGTCATATACAAAGTGACCTTTGAATCGCCAGTGGACTCATAAAGTACAATAAGCACCATTGTCCTGTCAAAAATTGAAGATGTTTTACATCATTACAAAATTTAATGTTCCATCTTTTCAAATGCACTACTTTTCAAAGGCCACATTCCAATTGAAGCTCATTAAAATCAGACTCAAGTTTCCTGTGGTGGGGATGAAGAGAGTTTCGCAGGCAATGGGAGGAAAATGAATCACTCTTTTAAAACAGATATGGTTACATATTAGTTTTGAAAGGTACAGGGACGGCGGAGCCTTGGCTGCCAGCAACAGTGCAGCTTTTGTGCTGATAGATCCAATAACCGCCTCCTGGTCCCTTTGCCTTCACCCACACTGTGTCCTATTTACTTGGGATAAATCAGCTCTCTAAATAAAATTGTTGTTTTAAAGTTCCGAGGTGGAATGTGAAGGGATTTTGGAGGAAAGCTGTAACATCTGCCCTGCAATTTCAGATTTTTAAAAAAATGTTCATCTGACTGAGAGACCTGAAAGTTTGGAAACTGAGTCACTGGAGGGGTTTTCCTGCGGGTGAGGGGGGAGTCGGCCAGTAAAATGCCATGATGCTTCCAGAATTGGAGATGCCCGTTTGACTTAAGACTCAGCTGTGCCATGTATTAGGGATGTGTCACAGCACAGGACCCGGGGGTTCTGAGCCTGGCTTGCAAAGAAAACGTGTTCAGGTTTTCTGCTCAGATTCTCTCTCGGTCATAGTCTTGGTCTTCTGCCTGTTTCTTGGCCACGTCAGAGCGCTGAGGACGTAGCTTGGTCTCACCTCGGTTTTTCTGGTGGATCCCACTGCTGTGAAGGTGTTGGCGTGTGTGACGTAAGGAAAGCTCTCTCCTCACATGGGGCTCTGCTATTCAAAAGTTCCTGTTTTACAGAACATGAATGCATATACCCTTCAGCTGCTGAAATACCGGTCTCTTCCAGAACCATCTCGGTTGGAAAGGTGTCCACTTCCTGGTGCAGTAATGATGTCTCAAGGCTGACACTGCTCACTTTAGGCGTGGCCCTCAAAGGACTCTTCTTACCAGATCTTTCCTAAAATCGGGCTTTAGTTCCTCATTGATTAGGGTTTGGCATTTAGTCGAATGAGGGTCATCCAGGTTCTTGACAGACTCTTTTCTACCGTAGTGCCCTATGTACAAGGACAAGCTTTAGCATCAACTAGAATTGAGTTTGTGTCCCAGTTTTGCCCCTTGTAGTTGTGTGACCTTAGACAGGTTGCTCTGCTTTGCTGAGCTTCAGATTCCTCATGGGGATAATGCAAGTATCTACCCAAAATGACTGTATAATGTCATGTATGCAAAGGACCTAGAACTGCATTTGGGGCTGAGTTATTGATCATTAGGTGTGAGCTACTGGCTATGACGGTGGCAGTATTAGCTGTTTTAATTATACCTAGAAAATCACTGCTAAGATCCTTGGAGTGTAAGAGAGCTTAGAGAGCTAAAACAAGGAGAGGCAAAATGTTTTGTCCCTGGTCACAAGGCTAAATGTGGTTTTTTCCACTACAGTTGTAGCAGTTAGCTACTGCTGTGTAATAAACCACCCCAATACTTAGTGGTTAAAATGACAACAATACATTTTCTCTCACTGGTCTTTGGATCAGCTAAGTGATTCTGCTGATCCAGGCCAGTCTCAACTGATCTTAGCCAGACTTGCTCATGCCTCTGTTCCTGGCTAGCAGGCTGGCTGGTCTAGGGTGGGCTTGGCTGGGGCTACTTGGTTCTGTCCCATGTGTCTCTCCTCCTCCAGCAGGCTGGTCTGGACTTGTTCTCATGTCAGAGGCAGGGGTCCAAGAGAGCAAACAGAAATGCAACAAGCACTTTTGCTTGACTCTGCCTGCATCAAGTTACTGTTGTCCCATTGACCAAAGCATGCCACCTGGCTGAGCCAACAGTCAGTGTAGGAGGAGGCCAGCAAAGGGCAGGATGCGAGGAGGCATAAGCTTGCAGCCACTAGCGAGACCAGTCAATCTCTTTCTGTCCCTAAATCCCCAACAGACACATCGAGTGGTGTGAACAGGATGGAATCAAATGTCTTAGAAGAGAGTTTAAATCTTCTGATCTCAGGACACCACTAACAGTGAGATGTTCCGTTATATTGATCTAGTGTGTTCTGAGGTCCTATCTGCAATGGCCTGCTTTGCCACCACTAGACACATCCTTTCCATAATGGAAACCTGCTTTTTTTTTTTTTTTTTCTTTCTGCTGGTAGACTCTCTCTTTTTGAGAACACAGTCTTGGTTAGATATTCTGGCTTCTTGACTTCCACAGGTGCATGGTTGGAATTGGGCAGATGTGATCACTGAGTGTGAAAGCCCCATCCTCCCTCTCCCCTCACCCCTTGCTGGCTACCTCCCTTCCCCTCCGTCCCTCTCTTGCCGTCTTGCCCTCAGGAAGACCCACATTCACCCAGTAGTTCTGGAGTGGAGGATGCATTCTAGCTTCCCTGGTGGCCGACATTCCCACAGGCCACTCAATCCTCTCCCTTCTACACCCCCATCTGAGCTCTGATTCTACTTATACTGTTGGGGTATGAACTGCAGTAAAGGGCCGGCTCTTAAGAGAGCTGGAATCTCTGTAGCAAGTCCCTAGAATGCACCTCCTACCCCTAATGGCTAGAAGATGGTGTCTCCAGGGCACCAGCATCCGGAATCTGACCCCATGAGTGTGGGTGCGCTGAGGGCAGCGGGGTCAGACGCCGGAGAAGCAGTCATGAGCGCGGCCCACCTGAGCCTACACAAGCAAGGCTACACGTGTGCACCTATGGCATGTGGGGAGGAGCTAGGAACTAGACCACCATCTGCTTCTCCAAAGAAGGGCTGGGGTGGGGCCCAGGAGCCAGACAAGCTGCTGTTTCTCAGCTAGAAGATTCTCTGGCCAGGAAGTAGCCATCACAAAGTCTTCTGTGTTCTGATTCCTGGGACCTGTGGGGAGCCCTGAAACAATGGGGCTCAAGGAAATCCCAGCTCATCCCCAGGCCTCAGATGACTTGAGGCTTCCTGCACTTTTCTTCCTCCCCTGGGGACTCTTTCTCACCAGGGCGTCCTTGGTGGTCAGGCAATCCCAGCTCCTGGCTTCCAGGTGCCCTTTGCAAGCCCTCCCTGCTGTGTGACCCCACAGATGCTGTCCTCGGAGCCCTGGGTCATAGGTCTCTGCAGATGAGATGGGACAGAAGTTGTGCCCACAGGAAGTGGGCAGCTGTGGTCGCAGGTGGGTTCAGCATTTTCCAAGACCTGTGTGAGTCCATCAGTCCTCATTTAATCTAGAAATGGTTTCCCCTGAAGAATTTGTATTTGCTTCGGGAATTATGAGCACTGACGGTTTGCCTTAGAACCTCCAAAATCTGAGATTCCATCTGCAAGCAGATCTTATAAAAGCCACCATACAGGTTCTTTAGGAAAAGAAATGGTAACCAACTGATAAGTTCAACTAACTCCCTCTGCCTCTAAACTTATAATAGAAAGTTACAGTTGCTCATCATGGTTGAAGACTTGTTTTGAAGACCAGAGACGGTTCTTGCAGGGAACAGAGAGAGGCGGAGACTGGCTGACAGGGCTGTGTTCCTCGTTTGGAGTATTTTCTGGGTCTCTTGAGACTAGAAGCAGGATGGTAAAATAATGAATAATATAATGTAAAATAATGTCTGAGAGACAGGTACCAAAGAACCCAAAGTAACTGGATTTCCGAAGGGTTTGAAGTGGACTTCTGGGAGGGAGAGAGGATGGGGAAGAGGCTAAGAGACCCCAGCAGGGTTTCACCAGCTATCAGGCAGCTCCAGAAGCTCTGGCTCACAACTGGGAAAACCTGAGGGTTGGGAAAACAATGCAATCTGGCAGCTCAGGGAAACTGAGGCAGTGAATCACAATGGGTAGAGCATACACCAAGCAAAAAGGAGGGAACCTGAACTCTTTAGGTCATCTACTGCTGAGGGAGTGTGTTGGAAGGGAGATTTTGCTGCCAAAACAGTTGAAAACAATTTATTTACACTCTGGGGCTTCCAAAGTTACAATGTCTGATGATCTGAGTACTGGTACTCATTCCTTGGTTGACCTTGGGTGAGTCTCAAACCCTCTTTAGGCCTCAGGTACCACATCTGTGCCAAGAAGGGTGGATCCCCAAGGGCCCCAGTAACACCAATAGTCATGGGGCTCGTTGGAAGGAAACCCTAGCCACTGAGTGGCTTTTCTAAGGCCAGTGGAGGAGTGACAAGAGTAGGGTCTCCAGGCAAGCCAGGGCCGTACTGGGCAAAGTTACAGGGAGAAAGAGGCTCAGAATCTTTGGCCCTTCTCTGGGCTAGTGGGGAGATGCCACTAGGGGCCCCAGCAGTGGTCCTTCTGCCTGGTCACAGGGCCTGGAGTGATGTCTTTGAGATGAGGAGAGGCCATTATCAGGCCAGGCTGGCAGGCAGGTGCTACACCTTACTTTGCTTCCGCAAAGGGCTTCCTGAAGGAAGGGGTATGGTTTGGGGTGTGAGTGTGTATGGTACCCTACATGCAACTCAGCCCAGATGCTCCAGGGCACTCACACCTGGAGCTTGCTTAGTGCGAACACATGCTTCCTTCCAGATTCAGGGCTCTGGCCAGGGTGGCCCTGAGGCTGGGCTCCAACATGCAGTGTCCTGCTGCCAGCGCTTCCAGCAAGTGGAGGGGTTCCCTCTCCTCTGCTCCTTGTGGGACTCAGGCAGATAACACCTCTTAGCTTCCATGTTATTTACATTCTCAATCCCCCTAGCAGCAGGAGGAAGGGATCAGTGGGAAGAAAGCTGTTGGTGAAGGTGCAGTGTGTTTAGTCTGGGTGTTGTAGAACATGTGGCTTCCCCTGTGGCCCTGCCATGTGATCTCTTTCCCCGAGGTGTGGCAGCACTCCTGATTAAATACAAGTGTGAATATCTCTACCTGTGAATATATATCTCTACAAAGCACAGCTCAGACAGTGTTTGAAGACACTGGAGACTCAACCTGGAACACTTTCTAGCTCCTCCCTACCGATCCATGACCAGCCTTCAGGATGAACCCTCTTTTTCTGTTCTTTAATAAAACCTTTCAGAACCACACAGGTCTGTCTCTCTCCTGCCTGACTCCTTCTAATGTCTCAAATCTGCACCTTGGAGAACTTGCACCTTTGTTTGTATGTCTTCCTTTCACCGATTGCAGCCTTGAAGTTTATCTTTTCTCTTCAATCAAATCTACCTTAAATACAGAGTCTTAAGCACACTGAGAATGCCCAAGAAAGATGCTGAAATTATCCATTGGAGCAATCCTGGTGTTGGCAGGAACAGAAAGTGCTGTTCCCTGTGCACAGCGTCTTGGAGGGGCCGTAATCACCATGAGGACAACAGTCAATGTATTCCTAGCTCCCAGCACAGTGCCTGGTGGAGGGAAGACCCTCAAAAATCATTGTAGAGTAATGAATGGCACAGTAAGTGTCAGGGTGGGTGCTGTTGCTTGGTATCACCCAGTTTTTGTGCATCTAGAATCGAGTCAGCCCAAGTTATCCTCAAGCCCTCCATTGCAAGCAGCCCACTCTCATCCCCGCCACCACACACATCTTTTATATCTTCACCTCTGCAATCTCCTATCTCCCCTGAGATGCATCCCACCTGGAATGCCCTCCGCTCTCACCACCTACCCAATATTCAAGGCCTGCATCACGTCTCACATTCTCTAGTAGCCTGTCCTGTTGACCCCAGGCAACACATGTCTTCTCCCACTTGATGACCACAGAACATTCTCTCATTGTCTGTACCACATAGCTTGACATTTGAAACATCAGCTTCAGCATTTGTCACACTGCAGTGGAAAGTGCTGGAGCTAATTTCTTCATTTATTCAAGAAATATGCATTGAGTCCTACTCTGTGCCAGGCACTGTTCCAGCCACTTGAACTATACCAGTCAACAAGATAACCCCCCAGACTCCCCCAGCCCCACAAATCCATCCTGGAGCTTACACATAGTCAGTTTGCATCCCAGCTCTACCACTTAGTAGCAATGTGTCTTTAGGCCAGTTATAAGACAGTTCAAATGCTGAGTTTTATTAGCTATGGCAGGGAGCTGAGAGGGTGAATTTGTGGAGCTGGAGGAGTGGCCAGCACGGGAGCACCTTTGAAAACCAGCCCAGAAAGCCACGGAGTTTCTTTCCTTCCTCTCTTCCTCCCTTCCTTTCTTTCTCCTTCTGGTGCTGGGTGTCAATTCCAATACCGAATATAATTTTTAAAAAGGCTTTCCCGGCTAGCCAGCTTCTTGAGGATGATCATCAACTGGTAAATTATTTGCAATCACTTCTTGAGGCAATTGTACCTTCTGGAAATTAATTAGATTTGTGACACATTTAGCCGGCTTTTGGCCTACCTGGAAAATACTGTGTGGGTTGAGAGTACCATGAGGATTGTAAAGTATTTAAAATGCAGTATTGTAGTCCAACAAACATTTGTCAACATTATATAATAATCTATGATCAAAGCACTAAAACTTGTCAACTCTTGGAGTCAGTTGCATTCTCACTCTACGACTGAAACTCATTTAAAAGCAAATGAAAGTCCAGAGGATGAGATTCAATTAAAATTAATTTCAAGTACGGAAAAAACGATTCGCAATGATATAAATCAGCACACTGTTATTGCCCATTTTATCTTATCCCATAAGGGACACTCTAAAAACAACCAAAAAAGATTCCTAAATGAGTGAAGGGCAAATTGTGTGCAAATAACATGACTTTGGCCACACGTGTCTTGGGAAAAGATTTGAAAGGAGTTAAGATGCCCTTTTCCTCCTAGATCCTCATCTAGCCATTTCCACCATTGCTACTTTTCTGGACTGAGGCGTAGCAGGAATCCAATTAAAAATCTTTCTTTTTTTTCTTCAGTTTTTGAGTATGCATGCAATGTCACTGATAGCAGGATCTCAGCAGAGAAATTAACTTCAATAATCTATGGATTACAAGACATATCAAACCTTCAAAGCAACCCAATGTTAGATCTATTCTCAGAAGGGTTTAAATGACTTTAATAGTTAACAACAAATGATAGAATGCATTTTTCCAACCAAATCAAGACCAGTTGGCATTACTCTCCCATTCTCCAAGTCTCTTAACTATGGCAAGCACATTTTCCACCACTCATCGGAAAGCTCTTGAGGTGCTTGCCCCCGAGGGGTGCCTGCCATCTGCCTCTGGGAGTAGCAGCATGGCAGGCTCAAGGCTCTAGATAAGACTGTCCAGGCAGCCTCCGCAGGCTGTGGTCACTCACATCCTTTATTGTCAATTGAGCTATTGATCTTCAGCTTCACAGCCTGGAGAATTCATTCCCTGAATGAATTAACAGGTCGTGTTTCAGGTGGCAGCATCCTGGAAGGGAACCCCATCTGCCAGAGGGATGGCTGTGGGCGTGGCGTCTGCACCGCTGCAAGGGTGGAGGCTCCCTTTAGGTGAGAGAGTGGAGAAGCCTAGAGCATGCATGGCTGCAAACCCTTTCTGACCTGCGTAGTCACCATTCAATTTGCAGCAGCCAGCAGCAGTGCTGACTCTGCGGTTCACAAGGTCGAGTTGAAGTTGCTTCTGGAACTGGTGCATTAAAAAGGTACTTCTGTTTGCTAACTTACTGCAATTGGTCCATGCATGGCCTTGCCACTTGTGGCACTCTGCCTCCTCCTATGAGAATCTCACTAGATCTCATAGGCCCCAGCTGCAAAGTGCATTCAATCTTCATCCGGTAGCAACATGTGGCTTCCCAGGGAGCTCCCTCGGGTGGCAGCTGTGCCTTGAATTGCAGATGCACCTGCCAGGCTGGAGGTCAAATTGAGGCCTATCTTTACCAGCTCAGGTGGCCATCTGGGGCCGTTCTGGCGGACAGCACCCTTGCAGAACAAGCAGGGTGTTCTGGCGCCTGACCTTGGCACCCCTGCAGCGGTGAGAGGCCGGGCCCAACCCTGAGCGCATGACACTGATGCGGTCATGCCTGCATCAATAGATGCTCAGTGTCCTGACCACAGTGGTCAGCGATAGGTCCAGGGCGATACTTGTGTGGGCCCAGATACCCCATTTAGGGAGGAGATTGACAAACTGGAGGTCAGGCAAAGGAGAGGAGCCACATGCAGTGTGTCCTGTGTGGGCACATGCCACTCACCGAGGACTCGGTAATAGTTTCAGATGACCCACAGCCTACAGAAATGTCAGGGGAGATGAATTCCCTTTTCAGTTCTCTCTGACCTTTCTGATTCAAACCAAGAAGAAAATATGGGTTTGGTGCTGCTCTGTCTTTAATGTCTCCCCAACATTTACTAATTACAGTTTTTAACCCAGAAAGAGAGTGTCTTAGTCCCAGAGCCTTTTGAGCAATGATTCTAGCTGCAATTGAGTAACGCGCTCCTGTTTTCATTGTTTCATTAATGTGACTATTTCCTAATTACGTCAAGTACTCCTGGGTTTCCATTTATGGTTCTGATAGAAAGCTTCCTTTTAGAATAAAGGTAAAGAGTAAAAAGAGCCAGTTTTTTTTTTTTTTTTTAAATAAGTAAGGAAATGCTAGTACAAGGGATAGGAGAATATGGCTAGAGTCGCAGAGACATCGTGACAACAGGTGCAGTTTGGGAGCCGTGATGGGAGGGGCCGCTGTAGGAACAGGGCTATTCAAGAACCCGCTGAGGTGCTTAGCTTGGTGGTGGGCACGGGGTTGTTTCTGGACGTGCTGGAGTCCCCAGGAGACCTCAGAACGGGGCCGGGGGGAAGCTGGAGGACACCACACATAGGTTCAGAATAGGAAGGGACCTCCTGGTGCTTAGCAGTTCCCACTCGGAAGGATGCTTCGATGCCGCTGTGTGGAGGGCTGTCTGCAGTGGCAGCACCACCTGGAGGGAGGGCTCAGCCCCACCCCAGGACCCTGCTGAGCCCGGGGTTCTGTGCACTTCTGTTCTGTTGCTCTTGCAGACCAGGAGGCATCGTGACGCTGACTCTTCCCGTGGGAGATGGCAATTAGATTGGCACCTCCACTAAATAGGTCGCTTGAGCAATGAGATGTTTCCGTGACTTTCTTGTGAACTTGAGGGGCCCCAACCACAGCTCTTGTTTTGCTTTGACTGTCGTTGCTGTTGAAAGAACTGGTTCTGCTATCAAATATCTCCTTCTAGGGACCGTCCCCAGGTTGTGGATGTCTGAGAGTTTAGTACCAGTGGTTTATTTGGGATGATCTCAGGAAGAACAGGTAGGGGTGTGGGGAAGTGAGGCAAGGAAGGGAAGGGAATAAAAAAGGGCACCCCAGGACCACTCCCAATTTTCTCAAGCCGGTTACTATGGTGGCCAACTGGAGTTCCACTGGGGGACAGCAAAGGACAATGAGAGTATGCTTCAGAGTTTTCCCAGTTGAGAAGCCAGGAAGCTGGGGCATTTAACCCCTGACTCCCCATTCCCCATTATTTGGGGGTTTCTTCAAGGGGAATGAACCCTCTGGCACTTCCAGCCAGCCCTGAATGTAGGCTACACATGTTTCCATGTCCTGAAAAATGCCTTCTGACAGCAATACCTGGGCGTCCCTCCCAGCAGCCTTTGGTGGCAGAGGTGCGTGTGGAGTGGAGTCTGGGTAGGGTGCTGTCAGCAGCTGCCACAAAGGATCTTCTTTTAAGATAGTGAAAAGTTGACTGTATTTAGAGCCAGCCCTCTGGATCCATCCAGGTGACCCACTTTTGCTGGCTGGGAGAGTCAACCCTGCCTCTTCTTCTCTTCACCCGGTCGGTGCTGATTTGGGGCATGCCCATGCCCTGGACCTTCTTCACGGGCCCTTTGATCTGCTGCTTGCAGACTGTGACACCCTCAATGGATGCTGGAGTGTTTTCCTCTCTTCCTGGTGACTCGTGGTAGGGGTGAGCTTGACAGTGTCCTCATAGTCAAGCTTGTTCCTCTGGAGCCCTCTTCCCAGGACTCTTGGTCCCTGATGTCTTGGGACACAGAGAATGGGTGACATGCAAATCTTTCTGTGGTGCCAATTGCCTTTCAGTATGGCTCTTTTGGACTTCAAAGCCTTTGCTTTGCCTCTGGTTTCAGGAAGATAAGTGCTCTTATGTTTTCTTTTCCTATCACCTCCCTGAAAATGGTCCTATAGTGGATTTTAAACCTTTCCTGCCCTGTCCATGCAGTCAGTTTGTACTACAGTCTACAATCCACTTGTAGAGCTGGAATAAGCACCACTCTTTCTCCTGGATATTGCAACCCCAGAAAGAGTGGAAACATGGCCCAGAAGACTTGGGCTTAGGTGTCACTGTATCAGCTACCTCCAGATCCCCTTTATCCTCTAAGGCCAGTTTCCCCAGCTGCAGAGTGAGTGGTGTGTACGTGAGTGTCTCAGAGGACCCTTCCACGTCTAGGGTTTGTTTTCTGTAGTTCTTACTAAGCCAGCACTTACAATAAAACCTCTTTGATGGCCAGCTCTTTGAGGGAAGGCTGGCCATAGGGAAGAATGGCTGAAAACCTTCCCAGGTAGCAGGGAACTGGCAAGTGGCAAGGGGCCGCCTGCAGGAGGATGGAAAAGACCCAGGGCTTCTAGTGTGTCCTGAGCCACACTGCCCTGTGCAGGTCCCAGCTGTGCACAGAGGGGAGAGCCTGGCACAACTAGTTCTGCTTCCCAGTTAGTGGGATCAGTGCTGACAGACAACTGATAATTCACGGAGGAAAGGCAAAGACAGTTGCCCCCGCCCGTCTGGTGGCAGAGAGTTCAGAGCAGACGCAGGTAACACCAGAGGAGAAATGGCCATTCCCCTTGCAAAAGCAGCAGTCAGGTTTGCGATGTCAGGGCAGGTGTCTGGGGTGTTCTCATTGCTCACGCTCTGCAGAATCACCACTTCCTTCTCCCCTGAACCCCCTCAGCCACCCCATTCAACTGTCCCATACCGACTCACCCCTCCAAGTCACAGCCAGCTTTGATGGGTCACTGGAGCAACTTGGGAAGGGATGATAGGCTGTCCTGAGCTTTCCAACACAAACCGTAATTTTATTAAAAATATAAGAGAAACACATCCCTTGGAGAGGGGCCCTGCCCTTCAGAATTTGTTTTCAACATTCACAAGGTGGCCTTGGAAAAGTTTCCCAGCGCGGTTTGGAAAGCTTAGTACTTCCTGAGCAGGTACGGTGCGGTGCATTTTCCTGCACTTTGGAAATCATTTGCATATTTATAAATTTAAGTATTTATTTTCATATTAAAATTAAAGCTCTATTGTCTTGCAACTAACCTGCCTTGTTCTGCCACTCCAAAACAAAACCTTCTCTGGTGTGATAACCTTTATTTATAGATGGCAATAAGCATATTTAGCAATATTATTATTCATGACCCTTGCACTAAATATCATAATCAGAATACAGATGTGCAGGGTAATTTCCATGCACAAGTCACTATGCATCAAATTCTTGCAAAGCAAAAATAGCATTCATTTTGGGATAAATTATCCACTGGTGTTGCATCAAGGTGTCAAGGGGGCACAAAAGATTTCAAGGAGTAGAACTTGGAAAGACTGTTTAAGCCAAGGGGTGCCCAACACCTGGGGAATGCGGTGGGATTTTCCTATTCCCCCCTTCTGGTAACTTGTTTGATTGCCTCCTTTTCTTGGGCCCATTTTTAGGATGTGGAATGAAAGTGGGTCAGGCAAGTGGGTGTCTGGATATGAAGTGTGGCGGAATCAAGGCATCCCTCAACCCATTCCCCGTCTCTTTGAATATCTTCCTTACTTTTGTCAGACTAAAGATGCAGATTATCGGATAAGCAGCACACCCAGGCTCAGCTCACTAATTGACTGAACAAGACGCGGTCACACTTTACACACCATTCCATAATGGATTTTCATGTTTGTGAATCCTAACTGGCTGTGGAAATGAAAAGCAAATGTCTCATAATCACAAATATCTCCTGTTCTTTTTTTTCTAAACCCAAAGATTAAATCAACTTTACCCCTCATTTGCCAGCAAGTTCATGGTCATAGAAGGATGATAAATGATTGGGTGATGGACACATCCGTTGTGCTACTGTTTAGCAAATTCTTATAAGTGATTGCTAGATAGAACACATTTCTCAGTTAGGTGTTACATGAATAATTGGTATATTAAAGAAAGTGTGAAATAAACAGGTATAAAGCTTGAAATGCGCTTATTATTTGCTGAGGTTTTTCACATTCATACCACTTAGAAGCCATCGTCAGGTTCAGTATCTTCTCCCATATCTCTGGAGCAGAACCCTTCATTAAACCTGTTGTGAAAAGATCCTTTCGTGCAAATGTTATCAAGTATTTATAACTACAGCCTGGTGGATCAGAGAGAAGATGCTGTGTGAAAACCACGTGGCATAAAACCACTCAGAATACCTGCATCTGTCAGTCTGAGGGTGGGAACAAGTGGAGGGTTGTCCAACTGGATCCATGGGGCCTCCTTGCTCTCCTCCTCTTTCCCGGTGCTTGCTGGGCTTCTGTTTCTTGGTGTTGGATCCAGTTCCAGGCCAATCCCAGTTTTACTGGGCTCTCCCTTAGAGTAAATGCCACTTCCTTGAAAACTCCAGGGAGGATCCTGCTGGTCCGTTAGGCAGCCAGGAAGGATCGTCATGAGGAGAACTCCTGTGAAAGGCCATCTGCTGCCCTGTAGCTGACTCACCCAATATTCCAGATGGGGGGAGACCTGGGACAGGTTCCCCAAGCCTTCTGTATGGATGGCCCCGTGAGCTCTTGTCCGTGCTGCTGCAGACAGCCCAGCCCTAGGCCAGCATCCCAAAGGTACCATCTCTCATGAATGGTTTCCACTTTCTGAAATGGAGCATTTCCTGAAAAGGTAGGCAGGCAGAGCAAATATGGCTGTGACTCTTTGGCAAAGCAAAACGCTTCTAGTCTTTGGCAAGGCCAGTCTTGGCTCTGACCCCAGCTGGCAGGCTTGCAGGCAATGGAGTTTTGCTGTCCTTTGTCTTTCCCATCACTCCCCCACCCTCACTTGAGACTCCAAGATTCTAAGAAGGGAGATTAGCTGTCAGTCAAGGGTCAATCATTTGCCCACCTTGCAGTGACCTCCCAGGTAGCTTTGGGCTTGAGATCTGGGTCTGCTGGCCTGACAAGACTTCAGAGCATTTGGAGGGCATGAGATAGCTGGATAGAGTGAACCTTTCAAAGTAGAGCCCTGCAGTTTCTGAGAAGAAAAAGAGAAAAAGGCTAGACTTAAAGATATCGACTGCCCCATGGCCCCATCTTTCAGTCTCATCCTCTCAGCCTTACAATCTGTGTCTATACCAAATGCAGCATCTTCCACGGGGCTACCATGCACTAAAATTGTCCAAGACCAAAGCCCAATCAGTGATCCAGAGCCCTTTCTCTAAGTTTCTCCAGATGGGCAATGAATATGGAGGAGTGTTCAGAGGACTGCTTGCTGTGGACCTCATCTTTCCCCACGGCTGTCCATGCCCAGCACATGAGCCTGTTTGACCCAGCCTCCCAGCCTGACCCAGGATCTGTTCACACAACGCTAGCAGCTGTGCTCCTTAATGCACCTATGGGTACCCCATGGGGGCCTCTGCAGAAAGGCAGGGGTCAGGCCTCAGGGCCCATCCCAGCCTGGTCTCCAAGGCTGCCTTCCGGGCCATGGCCTGGGCAGACATCTGTGAGCCGGGCTAGGTCGCCACCCTTTCCTTGCCTTCTCAGGCTTGGCCCAGGTCTCAGGATGGACCCCGAGGCCTGCCTGCCACCTTCCTCCTCAGCTCCCTCCATCACTGGTTGCTGCCTCTTTTGCATAACTGGTAACAAATTGTTTGACTTACTACGTGACACTGACTGTGACAGCTTAAACAGCTGCCTTGACCAGATCTTTAGGCCCTTATCCCCAGGGTGCCCAGTGGACCCTGCTAGAGGTTTGCTCAGGCGGTCCCTGGCTGGGGTCCCGCTCCACTCCCTGTGGCCGTGAGCTGGCCTGCCCTGCTTCTTCACCTCCCTATTTCCTCTTCCTCGTCTGTCTTTCTCAGGAGAGAGACTTGCATTCAATTTAGCGAACACTGAAGCCAATATCTGAGTCAGCCTGGCCCAGAGGAGCAGTCTAGATGGACCTGGGTATGGATTTGAGCGGTGGGATTTGAGGCACCCCAGGACCACTTCCAATTTTCCCCAGGAAACCTCTCTCCCCCGGTGCCCTGAAGCCCACGCCGACGAGCCTCAAGTGTGTGCTCAGGGTTGCCCACGGCAGGCGGGCTCCTCCAGGGCTGGTCTCCTGTGTCACACGCTTCCCGCTAGGGCCCTGGGTGCAGGCGGTGTGGCGGACACAGCAGAGAAACGGTTCCCCAAGCAGGGCCAGGGAACCACAGAGGCAAAATGCAGTTGGGCCTGCCCGGCCTGAGGAGTTGGGTTGGTCTCAATTGCAGGCGTGACCTCTGCTTTCTGACTGCGATCTGAGGGCTGGGTTTCCCCACATGTGATGAGGCAATGGGCACGGCCCTCTACGCGGCCATCCCTCAGGACCTGGTGATGGTGGGAGGACCCCTATTCTTGATGGACTGCGTGTGTTTGTCCCTCCGACTGCCTTCTCCAGGTGGTTTTTGTGAATCAGATCTTCTCTCTGGCTCTTTCAAAATCCCAAATCTGCAGGTCGTCGTCAACTTCTGTGGTCCTGCCGGAGGTGCCTGCCTAGGGCCTTCCCCGACTGGCTGCTGTCCTTTCTGGGCAACTGCCCACGTTACTGGGCGGGAGGAGACCTGTCTTCTTTGGGGTTCAGTGTTCCCTGGGGCAAACGTCGGGGGGCAAGGAGACAGGAGAGAGGGGAAAGGAAGCACGGGGTCCCGGGGGATGATGAGAGAGGACCTCTGGGGGGGTGTCTCCCAGGATCACACTTTCAAGGAAGTCCCAGTGACCCCTCACTTTCAGGGCGCAGAGCCTCGGGGAAGATTTGTTCTTTGCCTTCTTTACCACGGGCTAACTCCCACCAGGACCGGAGCAAAGACCCTCTGTGGGACATACTGTTCTTTCTTCTTACAGTCCTAATGTGGCTTAGCTATTTTGGGCAACCATTTAAATAAAAGCCAATTTGACTAAAGAGCAAAATATATTCCACCGAATGACGGCAAAAGGGCAGAGCTTGGAAAGGGAAAGGAAAAAAAAAAAAAATAATAACAGAGAGAGGGAGAGGGGAAAAAAAAGAAAATGCAAGGCATTCATTTTTCCTTTGTACTTTTTAATAAAAGAAATTCTCTGGCTGCTTGAAGTGACACATTAAAAGATGTATGTATCGTGGCTTTTAAAAACACAATTAGATAACACCTTGTCAAATACTTATATTCTCTGTTGACAGCCTAGAGCAGAGGCACAGCCATTGGGGCAGGTGTCTCCCCTGACACGCTGGCAGCCGAGTCAGCCATTTTACAGAAATGTTACTGTTTACCACTTTAATCATCAATCCACATCTAGTCACAACAATAAGTCAGAAGGAGCAGTAAATTATACTTGTTCAGCCCTGATGAGTTTGAACTGTTTTGCTGAAATTAACTGAAGTAATTATCTATTTTTCTAAAGCTGCAAAAAGAAAAAAAAAAAAAAAAAAGTAATGTTCCGTGGGGGAAAGAGGCTCTGCAAGTCATCCGTCGTGCAATATTTAAGGAAACTTTTTTTTTTTTTGGTCTGATGACCACATAGGTTTGATGAGGCTGTGAAATGAGGCAGATTTCATATGCTATATTCTCTCTCTTTTTTTTAAGCTTAAAAAAAAATCTCCCTGCCAAAGAAGACTCTCCCATTACTGGACTGGCTTCTCCATCCACCTGATTTGGCCTCTTTGATGAGCCCATTACATTTTGGGGCTGTTCCCTCTTGTAATGCAAAGAGCAAATCCTCAAGAGCAGAAGCTTTCTGCTTTCTGTGATCTTATGTAAAAGAGGCAGGGACATTTGCATGGTGACTTGATCCCCTAAATTTCCTCGTCCAGTCAGTCTGGTCCTTTAGTCTTGGAAGACCCCTGTCCCTGGACCAGTCACATGGGTGGTGGAGCCCGCCAGGGTCAGAGAGCAATCCCTGCATGCCCCAACCCAGAGCTTGGAGTTCACGGTCTGGCTGACTTTTGTAATGTGGTCTCCCTTGGTCCTGAGCTGCTTCTCTTTCTTCGGTCTCTTCTCCTTTAAGTTCACCACAGGACTCACAGGGCTTTTGTCCACTCGTGGTACGAGCAGCACACACTTTGGAAACAGATGGAGTGCACGGCCTTGACCAGCTTGGGTTTCTCCTTCTAGAAAACGGGGCCAATAGCACCAACCTGGCAGGGTTATTTCAAGGGGTACATGGGGTTTTATGAGATGATGGGAGTGAAGGCGACAATGCAAGGCTTGGTCCCTGGGTGATGCTCAATAACTCTGAATTTACCTTGTCTTTGGTTATGCGAGGGAAGGTAGCATAGGGTAGTGGTTAAGAGCACAGGTGCCGGGGTCAGGCGCCTGCACCTGACACCTGGCTCCTCTGTGATCTTGGGTGACGTTGCTCGCTGCTGTCTCTGTTTCTAAATTAGAGATAATAGTTACCATCGTGAATTGAATGAAACCACATATGTAAAATACACAGTAATGCTCAATACTGTTGCTACTGCAGTTGTTGTTATCGTGGTTTACTCGTGCATGCAATACTCAGAACTGGTATGGGTACTTAGTAGGCATGCATCATTGATAGAGCTGGTGAAATTCCCACTAGTTTTCTGCAGTTTGGCTGTAACATGACTCAGGTCAGGAAGACATGTGTGCCCAAGTACCCATCCTGGGAGAATCACTACAGAGACCCCTGGGACCATGCAAACACCTCCATTCAGAGCCCCATAAGGATTTTTGAAAACCCCTGTTAAAGCCACACCAGATATATATCCTTGTCTAGATTATTCCAAAACCTAGGGACTCCACTTTCTTCTTAATTTCCTGGGTAATGAAGGCAAAATGAAAGGAAAGCAAATGGTTAGGTGTGGCGGAGGGAGAATGGAGCGTAATTATCCACTCCATCTAGCCAGGCAACTCCCAGCCACAGAAAGATTGTTCACTCTACCATGTTTTGATCTGGGTAAACATGATGATTACCCAGTGGAACGTTATTTTCTATGACTCATTGTGATATACCAGCAAAACTCTAATCTGAAGTTCTAATTTAAAAATACTATATTTTCTATTTAAACTTAGGGATAGCAGTGGTTTGTCTTCTTAGTTTACTAGTCAATTTTCTTGGAAAAGAGATCCCTCCCTCCCTCCCTTCCTTCCTTCTGACTTTGCTTATTCATTCCTTTATCCACTCAGTAAACTTTTGCCGATTTACCCTGGCCCGCAGACCGTAACCTAGAAAATGGACTGATCCAGTTCTTCACACCTGGGCCATTTGCATCCTTTCACAGGACAAGGCAGAAATTGTATATTCTTTTCTAATTGTATGAAAAATGAGAGTTACAAGTGAAGCATTGAATTTGGACAACAATGGCAGGACAGACGAGGACCTGATGAGGCTCTGTAAGTTTCACAAAGCATATTTGTCTTCCTTTTCCCTGGCAACCTTGAGGCATTTTGCCCTATTCACAGGCTGTTTTGTGGACTAATGGGACTTTCATCTTTTGGTTTCCCTAAAAGCCATTGGGTTCCCTTAAAAATTGTGACAAATCCCCACTCTGGATTTTATTCTTGGCCTTGTGCGTGTCATGTTTATAATGTAACAATTTTCACCAAGTGTCACTGGAAGAAAAGTGACCCGGGGCCCGTATTCTACTCCAAAATGTTCCGAGCTGTTTACTGATCTTAGTTTTTACAAACTGCAAACCTAAATGTGATCTGAGGTGCTGTCTGAGACCAGAGCTGAGGAAACAGGATCAGAGCCCCATCATTCCTTGAATGCATCTAGGATGGTTTTTTGGGTCCAGGCATTGCTCATCCAGCCCCCATTTGTCCTTCCCCACATACTGAGCATGCACTGGTGAAGTTCATAAGAGGAGGAAGAAGGTCCAGCACATTGCAAGTCGGCAAGCAGAGCCCTGGATGAGGACACAGCCTGGCCGGCAGACCCAGCAGGCTGAGGTGCCGAGTGTCCTGGGTGCTCGAAACTTCTGGTGTGTGTCCCGTTCCGAATCCCCACTGTCCCTCCATAGCTAGTAACAGACTCGGAAGGGATTGACTTTGTAGAGGCCTTCTCCAAAAAGACGGACACCAGACACTTCAGCTTGAAGTTTGTCCACCACATTGAGTGTGGACCTATGAAAAAGAGCTCTTTTGTAAAGTGAAATGTTGTTTTATTTGTTGTTTTTGTTGTTGATTGAGCGACTACTTTCTGACTTTTATTTATGGAGTTTTCTTGAAGTTGGGTGCAGATGGTAGTTAGACTCTGTTTTCTGGGGAAAGTCTTTGGCTAAAAAGTCAGACCAGGCTGAGGGCATGGTTGAGCCAGAAGAGGGCTCTTGCCCAGATTTTCCATGTTCCTTGGGTGAGGACACTGGAACCCAAAATATAAGCTTTGGGAGCTGGAATTTACCAGAGAGCTCATCTAAACCTAAGCTTTTATTTGACATATAGGGAAACTGAGGCGTGAGAGATAAAGTGATCTACCTGTGACTGTATTCTCCACTCATTCCAGCAATATTTTCTGAGTTTCTATCGGGTGCCAGGCATCATTCTAGGTGCTGGGAATTTGGCAGTGAACATACGAACCCATGGCTCTTTGCAAGATTACATTGGGGTTGCAGTCTGCAAAGTCACATGCCAGGGTATGTGGGCAGAAGATCGATGGCACAATAGGACCCTCTTCCTCAGCTTGTTGGACACAACCCCTTGGAAGACGACCGGGTCAAGGTATCTGAACCACCTGAAGAAGGCCCATGCCCAGTTTCAGGGACTGCAGGAACCCCTCAATTGAAGCCATATTGGAACATGGGCATCTCTGTAATGAGAAAGAAACCACAGATGCCGTCGGGTCCTCACATGGACCCGTGACTCCCAAAAGGAGTTCAAACTACTTGCTGGCATCCATCCCTGAGAAACACAAAGCAATGTGGGAACCTTGTTCTCTGAGTGAGAGGGGCAGCCATGGGTATAAGTACAGGAGACCCAGAAGGCTGTGGTCAAGCTGCCTTGGTGGGAAAGGGTCTGGGGCAGGGAGTGTTTGCTGAAGGAACTTGTTCTCCCAAGTTCTGCAGTTTGGTTGTGTGATGCTGAGAGGAGGTGGTGATACAGTGAAGTGGAGAGAGGGTGGTAAGACTCTGAAGGGCTCAGAAACTCCACTCTAGAGCTCTCTAGCCAGGGGTGAGAACTTCCTTGGCCCAAAGAAGGAAAATGGAGGGTGTTGAAAATATCATGCCTCTGTGGTCATCAGGAAGTGGAGTCCATTCATCCCCAGCTCATCCCCAGCTCACCTTGGAGCACGTGATTAAAGCTTTATGCATGCAAAGTGCTGTTGGAAAGCTTCAGTCCACCCACAACTTTTATCTGCAATGGTTACAGGATTGGGGTGGAGGGTGGGGCCCTGGGTGCCCACGTATGCGATGATGAGGTGCAGGAAGACCAGTGGATATTAACAAACGCTCACGGGTTTAGTGTTTATATTCATTCTTTCCTCAAAGATGTGGAGTGTCTGCTATATGCCAGGCTCTGTTCACGTCAGTGGAGACAAAATGAGGAGCAAGGCAGATGAAGTCCCTGCTCTTGTGCAGCACCATTCTTGGGTGCCGTGTGGCGTGCTGATACAGTGCAAATACACTTCTTCATACTCAGAGCTACATTTAGAGCCCTTGGCAACCAAATTCCCCTGGATGTCAGAAGTCATGACTGGGTGGGTGTTAGTTGTTCTCCCTGTGAAAATTAGCTTGTGCAAAGATGTTCAGTCCGTGATGGTGAAAGCTCAGGGGCCCCATGGTGCCACCAAGCCTGTGTACATACCTTCATCTTGCTTGAATTCAGGGACTTGGTCCAAAGGAGCCAGGCTACTGACTGAACAGTCCCAGGGTCCCCAGGACAGGTTGGTAGAGGAGCCCAGGTAGGAGCACCCTAATCAATACACAGTTCTGTGCCACATGGGGAGGCGTCCTCTGCATGGGCTGGGGCTGCTGTGACCAGGGTCCAGGGTGCAAGCTGCTGGCTGGGTGCTCTCGTGAGATTTTACTCCTGCCTTTGAAAAGCGGCTTAAAAATAATACTGCTAAATAAATCTTCGCAGTGGATGGAACAAGCTAGGCAACCATCCCTTACCCCAGACAAGCAAAGAGCGGCTGGAAGCAGTGGTCAGACGTGGTGTTAGGTGGCATCGGCAGTGCGGCCTGCCAGCTGTGCCTGGGCCAGTCCTCCCGCTCTCGGCTCTCCTGCCGTCCTGGCATTCTGCTCTCACTCGCACCCTCAGGCATCATCGTGATCACACAGGTGTTTGTGGTACAGACACGTTTGATGTCTGCCAAGTGCTCTAGACTGGAGGCTGCAGGAGGATGGCCTGTGCCCGCTTTGGTCATCCCTGAACCCCAGGGCCCAGCACAGTGCCTGAAATAGAGGAGAGGCATTCAACAGACACTCGCTGAGAACAATAGATGGATGGATGGATGGATGGATGGAGGGATGGATGGATGGATGAAAGAAAGCATGGTTGGATGGATGGACAAACAGCTGAATTTTGTGACTATAGGGACTGTCAGACCTTCTGGTGCTCAACCTGTCTTCTCTAACTCCACAGGCTCTGTAGAGGTAGCACAGATGGCCTGCACTTATCAAGTCATTTTAAATGAACAAATAAAAGCCATGTGCTTACCTATAAAAATACTGTGGATTCTGTTTTTTGAGCCAGGTGAAGAGTATCTAGATATTCATTTTATTGCTATCATAATCTTATTGATCACCTTGGATATTATTTTGTATATATTAAATATATGATTTAAAAATTAATTGAAAAAAGAAAAAGAAGGAGATGCCACTAATCTTGTACGCTGATGATGGGAGTAGAGTTTGGTATATTATTTAAAAAGAGCGATTTCATAAGATGGTATTGCACATAGTAAAATCTCTTTTTAAAAAAAGTACATGTGATTGGAAGCATCAATTTCATTTCTAGAACTGAAAACTAAGTAAATAATTAAATACGTGCCCAGAGTAAGCCACAGGGATGTTCAACACACTGCTGGGTGCAAGAGCAGAAGAATGGAAACAGCCCAGACGTGCAGGGATAGCAGCGTGTTGAATAATTGGTAAAGCACTAAAATGATAAAAAACATTTCTGTGGATAAACATGAAAGTCTGCCAATAATATGTTATTAAGTTTCTTAAAAAGTTACAGAAAATATGCATCATAAAGTTCACTTTTGTAAAAATATGTGCCTTTATCACATTTATATATGCATGGAAACATTTTGAAGTCTACATTCCACATCTATCGTATATACTTGAGTATTATTTTATATTTTTATAATGAGCATATATTAAATTTATAAGAAGAAGAATATTTTTTTAATTTGGAAAATATAAAATAAACTAACAATGTAACTTTAAAAAGAAGGCTGCTGAACTTCACTAAAATGTCAAATGTTTTTGGTGAGAATTCTATCAGCTCCACTGGTTTCTTCTTTCTTATCACAGGCACTCATCGGTCACCACAACTGCCTTTGATGAGTTAGCATGGGAAAATGAACTAGTTATTACACAATAGGTTAACTTTTTCTTGGTAGATAACAATCTATCAACAAATTGATTTTGTGGGGCTTGGGGAATGAATCAAAGGCAATGTTGCTAATTTAAAAGTAGCAAATTGGGGACTTCCTTGGTGGCACAGTGGTTAAGAATCCGCCTGCCAACGCAGGGGACACAGGTTTGATCCCCGGTCCGGGAGGATCCCACATGCCACACAACTACTGAGCCTGAAAGATTAAAAAAAAAGTAGCAAATTGCTAAGGTAATTAAATCAACACTTCATTATCATATGCAGAAACTGAGGTTCAGAGAGGGCGAGTGACTGGCCTGAGGTTGCTCAGCTAGCCTGGGGCAGAGCTAGGAATCCTGGTCCCCAGCCCTCCATGTGAGAATGGACTTGCCCAGTGGGGCTTCTGGACAAGGAATTCAATCAGAGACAGCGGGCTCCCAAGGCAGGAGTCCACGCATTCAGAGCAGCTCATGGTGCTGGAGCACTTTATGCTCATTATCTTATTTAATCTTCACTGTCGCTCTGTTGGGTAAGGACTCTGATTATCCCCATTTTACAGATGAGGAAACTTACTCTTCACTGGGGGGTAGTGACACGGCCTGGCTGTTGATGCTGTGGGATGCCTGGAGGATGCTTTTGGACATCAGAGTCCCTAGCCGACCGGTGGGACAGACTGCTTCTATCACCCGACAGCTTCCTCTCCTACTTCTATGGCTGGAACACCCAGCCCCCACCCCTACCACGACTCCATCCTCTCTCTTTTTCCCCATAAGAGGACAAGTATAAAATGATTTCATACAGACCCTGGTGGCTTCGTGTTTCAATGGAGTCAAATTGCTACTCAAGAGGAAGAAGAAGTTGGCTGTTTGAAAAGCCGTGAGTTGGGGGAAAGGAACGAAGTCTCTGAGTAACAGGCCTTCTCTGGGATCCAGAGCTGAGATCATGTCCAGGTTGCCAGCAAACTGAAAGAGCACATGTTGCTAGGAAAATGTGCCTACAAGGACGCACATATCTCTTGGGGCCTTTAAAATGTGTCCTCTTCTTTTCAAGCGCCAAAGGCGCTCTTCTGGGGCCGCTGGGTCTTCATGGCCACACGGTGTGGGCCCTGGGCTGCCGAGGGCTGCCTGGCTGGAGTGGAAGGTTTGCCCTGAGGGCATGGGTGGTGCTGAGACCCCTGCAGTCGGCAGTGTTTACCCCACTGTCAAGAGGCCACATCTTCCTGCCTCTCCCAACGCCTGGTCTAGGGTGGGGGACACCTCACCTGGCAGAATTTCGGTCAAGACTATCTGAAGGCAAGGTGGTTGTCTCCTTTTTCACATAGATCCTCGAGGGAATGGCAAGACTCAGTGAAGACACTGGGAGGAATTGACCCGAGTGTGAATGGAATGGAAGCCCGTGCACATGGGGAGGGTGGAAGCAGCTTGGGCTCTGCAGGCCAACATTGTGGATTCCCATCCAGCTAGAACCCTCTCCAACTCTGTGATTTTCAGAAAGTCAGCCTCTCCACACCTCAGTTTCCTCTTCTGTAAAAAGAGGGTTGCGTGATTACCTGCATGGAAGAAGTGGCTGGGTGGGAGGAGGGTCTGTATAAAGTCCTGGCCGGCTCTGCCAGTCTAGCCAGTGCATCACACACTGGGGGTAGCTGTCGGTGAAAGGCCCAGAAACAACTGGGGAAGGTGCCAGAGTGGAGTCACTGGCTGGAACAGAAAAGTGAAAGGAAATTGGGTGTCAGAGTGGGTGCTTAGGCTGACTCAGGTGTCCCCCAGGGTGACACAGGGCACGCTGGCCAGGGCATGGGGCACACCGGCCCCAGGCCAAGCCATCGCCCCACTCTCTGCACAACGCTTAACCTCCTGGACCAAGTTTCTCCTTCATCTGCAAACTGAGTAACTTACATCAAATGATCCTTTCGCTTCCTTGAAGCTCTGCAATAGAATGATATTTTTCAAATTTATTTACCAAAGATTCCTGAGTTGAAGACACTGCAAAACACCATTAGATCTTTTTCCATACTTTTTTTGTGTGACTGAGTGCAGCTATAACCTGCTCTCAAATGATTTTTAAAAGTTATGTGCCATTTGCTTTGTTTTAGAAAGTACAAAATGAAGCTTTTTTATTGATACTTTGTGAGGAAGTTTTTTATGATTATTTTCATTGTGAATTTTAGTTAAGCTCTCCTTTGTTCATTAAAACTTTCTTTCCCATCCCCTCTTTACTTAAATAATTATATTTAAAAAATATAAAAGTAACATATGCTATCAGAAAAAATTTTTCCTATGCATATGTATATAATACAGTAGAAATACATACGTTTTGTATTACTGTATAGTTTTACTCTTTTTTTGTAAATACAATCATACAATAATCATAAAATAGATATTTTCTACCATTTGCTTTTTTCACTTAAAAAGAATGAGGTAGATGTCGAAGTATTGACTTTAGTCTCAAGTTATATTGTTACCAGTTGCATAGTATTCTATTATATTATGTGCAATAATTTATTTAACCAGCCCTGTACTGATGCCCATTCACACAGGATATTAGCTTGTTGTGCATATCTGTTATTTTAAATAATACCACACCAAGCATCTTTTGTGTACTTTTGTATTTGTACAATAAATTCATAGAAGAGAAATTACAATTGAGTTTTTAAATGGATTTGTTTGGAATAATATTTACAAAATCTTAACTGGTACAACTCACATGAAAATGGACTTTTTCATCAAGTGCTAGACCAGAAGGAAACTTGAAATCTGACAAAGGTAATTATGAGCAAACAAAATGGATTTCTAGGAAGTGGTTACCTGGGCCATTTTTTGCAGGTAAATATTTCCTGGAGGAATGAGGAGGTGAACGCTTGGCTTGGGCAGCTGCAGGTGCGGGAGACCCAGGAGGGTTGCATGGGGTGATCTGATGTGCATTAGAATGAGAGTTTGCTAGAGAGAAATCAACTCTGGACCTTCAAAAGAGTCAGTCAGGACGCTGGTCCTGCTGGAGCATTTACAAGATGTGAACTGTTTACCCAGCTGTAGGCTAGGTGACTGCAAAATGTGATTTAGAGTGAGCCATGCTGGGTAGTGGTCCAGGGGGCTTTAGAAGACGCTGATGCAGTACATAGTCAAGTCAGGTGTGGTTTCTGGCTCTAAGGAACTGGGTCCTGGCAGCTTGGGGACCAGGAATCTTGATCACCACAGTTCTCTCTGTGGCTTTCTGAGGGGCCTGAACAGATGGTTTGACTGAGCTTCTGTTATGGAAAGGCCCCTGTGATCCTCTCTAAAGAAGGTGTGGGACCTTCGATGCCCTGACATCGTGACCAGTTTCCTTGATGCCTAAGGAATGTGCATCCCAGTCAGAATGTGGCCTCGGAACTGTGAACAGAGAGTAAAACTGTCGTGTGGCTGTGGGAGATGCATTGATGCTCATCCCAAAGCCAGGAGGCAGCCCCAGAAGTGGAGAGGACCAGGTGATAAAAGGCCCTGTCCACACCTGGCCTCCTCTTGGCTTGCTCACTGCAGCATGGTGGCTGATTGCTGAGTTTGATGGGTAGGGCAACCAGGAAA
Organism: Balaenoptera ricei; assembly: GCF_028023285.1. NCBI lineage: Eukaryota > Metazoa > Chordata > Mammalia > Artiodactyla > Balaenopteridae > Balaenoptera > Balaenoptera ricei. The sequence continues at coordinate 20,834,494 of NC_082657.1, read as the reverse complement.
GAGGTCGATTCTGGACAATAAGAGTGTAATTGCATTTTTACTTTTCTCTTCCGTTGCTTCCCTCCTCACACATCATAACCCCCTGCTTCATCCCAGCTCTAAGAAAAGAATTAAGGCAGCTTACAAAATTAAAACAAGATGTTTTGCCCTCCAAGAGGTAGGCTACCGATCAGGAACTGAGTCTTCTAGCAGTCAATGTAAAAATGGAAATATTATCAAGTATATGAGTCACCAAGACCCAACAAAATACATCTTGTCCTCTTCCTATGCGCTTCCTAATTACTTTTTATGGGTTCGCATGTAAGGAGCTTCAAATGTATTTTTGTGTATCTAAGTTCTATTCCTGACTGCATCTTAAGATCTGTGTGACTAGGCCTTAACATATTTGAATCTCAGTTTTCACAGCTGTCAAAGGGCATAACAATTCTTGCCAAGCGTCTCTGACAGAGCTATTGTGAGCACCCGAAGAGACGCAGTCAAGGAAAGTGTTTTCTTAATTATAAAGCTTTTGAAAATGATTAAGAGGTTCATAGTCGTGGCCTGAAATGAGGCTTGTAGATTTAGTTTGGCCAATAGCTATGATAACTGTAGAACTGGTTTTGCTACACTGCCAGGTAACTCGGGCCTCAAGGTGTTCATTCATTCATTCACTCATTCATTCATTTATTCATTCATTCATCCACCCATTCATTCATTCATCCATTCATCCACCTATTCATGCCACAGATATTTACTGAACACCTACTATGTGCTAGGCATTGTGGATACAAAGATGAAAGACAGAGCACACTCCCAGCCCCTCTGAGGCGTCTTTCTAGTGCAGAGACAAACAAATAGAGAGGACATTTACAACACATTTTCTCCTTTTTTAACTAAAAAGAAAAAACTATGTTTCTAATTTACGTAGATCTGAAAAAATGGACCTAAATAATTTTGGGGGACAGGCAACCATATTTATTCCCACCTGGCAGGGCAGTTCCAAGAGGCTGGGGAGGCTGGTCCTCCCTCACCCCTGGGTCTGGGCTGGCCCCCTCCCTCACAGAGACCCCCTCAGTGGCCTGCTGGGCCACCCATCACTGTGAGTCTCTCCACCTCAGGGGCAGGGAAGTGGGGGTGTCTATAGATGGCTGCTCTGTCACCCTTCGGCTGATCTGGAGGATGAAGTATTTCTGTGTAGTTTCTCTCTGAATGAGGAGCAGAGTGGAAGCTTGGTTGTTGAAACAAAAGGAAACAGAGCTTCATGTTTTCTCAAGCTTTTAAGACAAACTCAGTTTCTGGACCTGCTTCCCTTATGACACCCCTTCTCCAGTGGCCACCTGTTTAGTTTGCCTCTTTGAGGGCTGGATGTTTTCCGTGAACCAAGGGAAGGTCTGTCTGCCCGCTGTCATTGTTGCAGTGGGTGGAGAGGCTGAAGAGGGCTCACCCATGCAAGGCCACACCCAGAGGGAGCTGCACCCAGCTCTGAGAAGGAACAGCATGCCTAAGTTGTTGTATTTGAAATTTATCAAAAATTAGGCTCTATGAAATGCAGCATCATTTCTTGAAAAGGCTCTATTATTTATTCTCACTGTATTTGCCGACCTGGAAGAGACTGGCAATCATTCATCCATTTACCGTATCTTTATTGAGGGTCTACTGTATGCATCCCATGCTCTGCCTCTCTGCATTTTAAGGCATAGGCCACTCATGCAAAATAGAACGATCATTGCTAGGACAGGGTTAGGAGAAGGGGAGGGCCAGGGGACCCCTGGGGTCACTGGGAGCCATTCCAAACTCTTGTTGGGTGGAATAAGCTACCTGGCCATTTGGCACTGCAAGAAATCTATCCTCCAAGGTGATGGGAAGCAGCATTAGCTCCTGGGGGCGTCTCTGCTCCCCCTCCCCTTACACTCAGGCAACTGCCACTAAGGTAGTAGCAACGTATTCAACCGCAGCAGAAATCTGAAGTGTGGGGAGCATGGACTCGGAGGACCTCAAGGCCATTCAGTTTACAAACAGGCATCACAGAGAAGCTGCCCTTGGGCCCCTCTTACACTTCTCATTACAGTTCATTAGAACCTCTGCTCTGTTTAATTGATAAAGACAGAAATAAAAAGGGTCCATTCTAAAACGCAGTCGTATAAACCATGTTTGTATACTTACCACATAATCCTTAATTACTTCCATACTTTTATGTATAAAGAGCTTTGACTGCATTTCTGGATACTTAGTAAACTGAATAAATCAGAAATTATTCCTCTGTCTAAATTTGGGCAATCTGTGTAGGGGAGGTTTAGCTTTAAGGTTGGTGGCATGGTGTGCATTATTTCTGAATAAATTTCCTTGGAGTCATTGATCCACTGAGTGTCAAATAAAATGTGATACCCACAAAATTCATGTATGACCCTGACATTTTTCCAGTACTTAAAGTAATTGCCCTTCTGTTTAATAACAGTGTTTATAAAATTACTTTCTGATTGGCTAGGTCTATGGCACACTCGTGTCAATAATCTGCTGCAAATATATGCCCGTGGCCTTTGGCCTTGGTTTTCAAAATAATTTTCATCTCTTAAGCGTGAACCGGTGGCAGCCCTGGGAGCTAGGAGTCAAGGCTCCAATGCACCAACCTTCTTTTCTCTTTGGTGCTGGGCATTTTGGAATGCTCATTTCAGATTCCTGGCTTTGCACACTGAATCGAGGATGGATCTCGTGTCCTCGGTGATTGCTGTAGCCTCCGAAAGGGATTTGAGATCATGAAACGAGCATCCCATCTTAAGGATTCAGTGCTTTCAGGAGCATTCCTTTAAGCTTTTATTCTCCAGATTTTACAGATTGAGAAATTGGAAACTGTGAATGACTGAGTTACTTTCCAAGACTGCTGAAGTGGGAAGGAGATGGTTTTAGAATCTTCCCTGTTCTCCAAACCCAACAGGATATTGAAACCCATGCCTATGAGTATGTAGATTTAAGGCAAGGGCTCAAACAGACCCTTGAGGCTACACACCCAACATTTCTATTCCCAAGGGACTTGACTAATTTTTTTTTTTTTTTTTTTTTTTTCCAAGGGACCAATTGTCTCTTTGTCAACCAGAGAAAAGGGGCCCCTCCTTTCACCCCACTGAGCTATCTGGGTATGGCCTTCTCATCTGACAGTGAGGCCCAACTAGTCCCAGGATTTTCCAATGTGATTTAATGACATTGACTGTCAACTATCTTGTATCTTTCATTGCTCATCCCAGTGGGACTTCCAGAAAGAATTTGTTTAAACTATTTTTAAAATTTTTTATCTTCAAATAATTTCAGACCTACAAAAAGAATTGTAAAAATAGTATAGAAAAAAAAATTAAAAAAAAAATAGTATAGAGTTCTCTAAATGTTAACATCTTACATTTCCTTGGTTTGATTATCAAAACCAGGAAATTAACTTCAATACAATATTATTAACTAATCTACAGACCTTATTCAAATCTCCCCGATGTCCCACTGATATCCTTTTCCTGGGCCAGGATCCAATCCAGGACCCCACATTGCATGTAGTTGTCATGTGTCTCCTCCAGTCTGGGATGGTTCCTCAGTCATGGTTTGTCTTTTGTGACCTGAATACTTCTAAAGAGTGCTGACCATCTATTTTGTAGAACATCCCTCAATTTGGGTTTGTCTGCTATTTTGTCATGATTAGATGGACCTTATGCATTTTAGACAAGAATGTCATGGGGGCGATATTGTGTGCCCTCAGCGCATCATATCAGGAGGGCTGTGAGCCCCACATACCTATTTGCTAGTGATGCTAACTTCTGATCACTTAGTTAAGTTGGTATCTCCTTAGCTGTAGAACTATTATTTTTTCCTTTGTAATGAAAAAGCATCACGTGGGAATACTTTGAGACAAAGCAAATATCATTTTTATTTTCATGCTTTTACCCACTAATTTTTTTTTTAACATCTTTATTGGAGTATAATTGCTTTACAATGGTGTGTTAGTTTCTGCTTTATAACAAAGTGAATCAGTTATACATATACATATGTTCCCATATCTCTTCCCTCTTGCATCTCCCTCCCTCCCACCCTCCCTATCCCACCCCTACTAATTTTTATATCCATTAGTGAATCTTGCCTATAACAATTATTGCTATGATGTTCTAATTATGATTTTTTAAATTTCCGTCACTCCTCCTACATTTCTTAAATTGGAATTATTTTATAAGGTAAAGCTATTCCTTCTCTCCCATTGAATTGCTTTTTATCATATGGACTCCATGATATTTATTTTATTCTATGGGTTATAAATCCATTACTATTATTATTTTGTTGTTCAAGTTGTCGGAGCTTTGGCCATTGGGAGCACCCTCAAATTGACCCCTGTGTCCTTTTGACTCCATCATTTTTTGAGTACTCAAGAAGGGCTTTTTATTTGTTTTAATACATATATATAAAACTCAAACTGTACCAAAGAATATACCTGTATAATGAGAAGTGAATTTTCCCCTTACCCCAAACTCTTAGCCTAACTCCATTGATAACCACCATAAATAGTTAATGTATATATTTTAACATATTGTCTATGCAAATATATATGAGTACATGTATTAATTTTTAAACACAACTTGAAACATACTATGTACACTATTTTATGCCTTGCTTTGTTCCTTAATCAATATATCACACATATTTTTCCACATCTTCCATATTTTTGTTAATGATTGCAGAGTTCCTAGTTCTTTTATAGAGATTTACCATAATTTACATAAATAGTCCCCTGTTGATGAATAATTATATACATATGTGTGTATATATATGTCTAATATATAATATATATCTACCTAAAATCTATATCTATCTATCTATTTATCTATCTATCTAATTTTTGTTTTATAACTGGTCACCTTAGGTGAGAAAGAGAGAATGAATGAGAGATTCCTATAAGACAAATTCTAAGAAGTAGAACTGCTCAAGTCAAAGATGCAAACCTTTGCCCATCTGATAGGTTTCCCACTGTTTTTATTTACATGTCTTTAATTATTAGTGACAATGAACATCTTTCCATATGTTTATAAGTCATTTATATTTCTTCCTCTGTGAATTGGTTTTTCATATCATTTTCCCATTTTTTTTCTATTGAATGATTGATATATTTCTCACTGATGTGCAAGAGCTTATTATATGTTAAGGGAATTAGCCCTTTTCTGTCATTTGTGTTATAAATATTTTTCCCACTTTGTCATGTGTCTTTTGATTTTGTTTATAATTTTTTATCTTAGTGAGGTTTTAGATTTTTTATACTTAGATTTATCTGTCATGTTACAGCTTCTGTGACTTACTAACTCTTAGATTTTATATTAAGCTCCATGTTATCTTTGATAATCATTATTATTTTTTGCCTTTAAATCCTTAATCATCTTGATTTTATTTTGGTGTAGGAAGAGAATTAGTTCCAGTGTTACTTTTTTATCTTCCCCCAGTCCAGTGGCCAGCCAGTTGACTAAATATCATTTATTAAATAATTCTTCTTTCTTTCACTGATTAAAAAAGGCACCTTTATCATTTACTAAATTCTCAAATGCATTTACGTCCATTTCTATACTCTCCATTTACTCAATTGACCAGCCTACTATTTCTGCACCTGTTCCAAATTGTATTAATGACTATATGTATAATTTAATGTAGTATCTGGTAAGGCTTTCTCCTTTTCAAAATTTCACCATACAGTTTCATGTTTGTTTTACATGAGTTTTAGTCTTAAAATACTCAGGAGAATTTTTTTTTTAAGAAGGGGGGATGAGGAAATACAATAAACATATAAATGTATAGGGAGAATTACCATTGTTAGCACTTAGAGTCTTATACCCAAGAGAAAACTGGGGCTTTCCATTTGTGTTGCTCAGTCATTGGAAACAATTGTTTGTTTTTATTTATTTATATAGGCCCTAAAATTTATATTTAGGTTTATTTCTAGGTATGCTCTCTCCTCTCTCTTTCTTTCTCTTCCTCACTTTGCATTGCATTGTAAATCAAATCTTTTCTTCAATTATGTTTTTCTAATTGATTATTGTTTGAGTTAATCGAAAAATCTGATATTTGAATATTCATTTTACAACCAGCCACCTTGCTGAATTGTCCTATTGTTTCTAATATTTTTTTTTAGCAGTTTCTCTTAAGTATTCCTATATGGCATCATATTACCTACAAATGGTAATAATCTTTCCTTTTTTAAACAAATTTAAAACCTCATACTTCTTTTTCCTTCTCCATTGCAATGACTAACGTGTTTGAGAAAAATGTTCATTAATGGTGTGCAGTGGACAGCCTGTTCCTATTGCAGAGTGCATGATTTGAGCATTTCAGCATCAAGCATCTTGTTATATGTATGTTCCAAAAACACCCTGTATGACTATTTGTTGATTATTTATTTTAATCAGGGATTTGTGTTTAAATTCATAAATACCTCTTATGGATTTGTGGAGATGATAAAACATTTTTTCTCTGTTTGATAGAATATTAAAATATTAAAATAGTGGGTCATATTAATTGATTCCCTAATAGTAAAACACCTTTTAATTTATGGAATCAACTCTATTTGATTGAGGCCTGTTGTCCTTTTTAATGTACTACTGCAGAAATCTACTTTTAAAAACATTATTTAGGATTTCTTGCATTGCTATTGAAAGGTATGATTGATTTATGGTTTTCTTGCTTTTTATATCTTTGTCAGGTTTTGATGTCCATGTTATGACACTTTTGAAAAAGAATTAGGAGATTTTCCTTCTCTCTTTAAGCCCTTAAACAGTTAAAATAGCATCGGTGTCGTTTGTTTTTTGAGGGCTTGATAGAATTAACCTGTGAAAACATCTGGGCCTCTTGCATTTTTGAGATAGCGCTCTGACAATTCTCTCAATGTTTTTCCTCATGGAAATTGACCTAAGTTCTTTTTCTCTTCTGTTGTTAAGTTTGGTAATTTCTACTTTCATAAAAATATATTTATTTTATCTACTTAAAATCATTTGCACAAAATGAAATAATGTATTATTTTCTATATGGTTTAGTACTTCTTTTTTCCTGTGTTTATATCCATATTTTTATTTCTAATTTTGCGAATTTGTGCTTTCCTTCCTTTGTCTTTATTAAGATAGCTCAGAGTTTTTCAACCTCAGCATCATTGACATGTTAGCGGGTAATTCTTCGCCGTTGGACTGTCCTGGGCACTATAGGATGTTTAGCAGCATCCCTGGCCTCTACCCATGAGGTGCCCAAGCAGCTCCCTAACTGTGACAACCAAAAAATATCTCCAGACATTGCCAAATGTCACTTGGGGGAACAGATCTTTCCTAGTTGAGAACCACTGAGATAGCTAGAGATTTATCTATTTTACTGTGTTTTCCCTTACAAAGATATATATATATATTCATTAGATGTTTTTCATTAATAATGTCTTCTGTCACTCTAATAATTCTTTTTGCTTTAGTAAGATATATTTAGTTCCTCTTTTTCTTCATTGTAAATTGAATGTTTGGTTCACTTATTTCCTTGCTTTCTTACTGAATAACCTAGGTTTTAAAGGTTATGATTTCCCTCCTATTATATCTTTAACTCCCTTGATATGCAATAATTTTTTTTTAACCAGAGATTCTGCAATTTTCCTTTTAACTTTTACTTTATCCCAAGTAACTTTCATCTTTAAAAGGCTTTCAATGTACTTTTTTTGTTGTTGTTTTGCTATGCTTTCTGTTTTAGGTATTAATATCTAGATTCATATACATACTGCTCAGACACTGTGATCTATCTCAGGTTTTGGTGATGCATCAAATTTCCCTGTCACCGATTGTTCTGTTCATGTTCTATAGACATTTGGAAAGAGTGTACGTTTTCTATTTTAAGAGAATGGAGTTTGACAGATGTCTATTAGATTTACTGTGTCAGTTATGCTACTTATATTTTTTACATACTTCCTAATTTTTATCTACCTGACGTGTGATGGATGAGTTAAAGTTTTCTATTACTATTCTGTTTTGGTAATTTTTGCTTTTTTAAAAAATTCTTTTGTTGTTATTCTGTTTTTTGGTTTTTGCTTTGTGAATATTTTGGAGCACAATGACCTAACTAGATCTTTGTGTGTCTTCTTCAACTGATCGTTATGAAGTGCTTCACTGGTCTGGTTAAATACTTTTACTTTAAACTTAAACTTACCTGATAAAATTATCAAAATCCTACTTTCTTTTACAGTATGTGTTCATATTATATCTTTACCAATCATCATAATTTTAATCTTTCTGAGTCACTTTGCTTCAGATGAGTCAAATATGCAGCATGATATTTTGTTTTCCTTTTCTGAAAGTTTGTTTTCTCTTAATAGGTAAGATTAGCTCATTTATACTTATTGATGCAAACAGTATATTTGGTTGTAGTACTATGATTTAACTTTTCTTCTGTCTTTATTTTGTTTCCTATTTTCTGCTGTATTATCTGAGCTTTCTTTGTTTTGCTGTGTGCGTGATTGTATATTTTTTCACTATTTTTCCAATAGCATGGAAAAGAAGTATTTTAAATATTGTAATGGTTTTACCTTTATATAATTTTATATATCTTAATAACATTCTCAAACCTTTTTGTTGATTTATTATTTTTGTTTTATTTGTTTGTTTACTTGTTATTGTTTTAATATGGAATATATAGTGTTCCTTTTTTAAATTCTTGAAATCTAAAATGCATCAGGACTTCCTAAGACTTGAGTGCTATTTCCAGCCAAAGATTCCATTCCTTTATTTGAGGAGAGTTTTCTTTTATTATATCTCTGATTTGGGTGTTACTTTAAAAATGTTCTTTTCCTCACTTACACCAGTTATACACATGCTGAATTTCCTTTGTCTTGCCTATCATTTTTTTCTATCATTAATTTTAGTTCTTGATTTTTTGAACTTTATTTTGCTTGATTTTCTCAAGCCCTTCCATATCTCTGTGTTGCCAGCAGTGTCGACTTAACTTATTCTGCTTCTAATGAGACTTTTATTTCTAAAGAATGGCTTTATTTTATTTTTTATTTTGGAAAAGTGGCTTTTTTTTTTTTTTCTTCCATCCCTACCTAAGTCCTTCTCCTGTTTGATCATCTACATTTTGATTCTTTGTATCTCTTCTTTATACTCTGTTTCAAAGACCTTCTATTTCAATTATTGTACATGCAAGTTGAGCATTATTGCATGTTATGTTCCAACATGTTCTTATCCTTTCCTGGAGAAATTTCTCTCTTGATATATATTCTCTCTCTCTCTCTTTTTTTTTTTTTTCTTTTCTTTATGGTTATGGTTATGGTTCTGATGCCTTTTTTTTTTCTGGGGTCAGCATTAGCAGAGGCATTTGCTGAGGTGACTGACTGGAGGAAATGGAATAGGGGATATTGGGTTGGAAAGAGGCTGAGGCCTTGAATGAAGAATGAGAAGCCTTGACTGCATCTTGCTGAGTGTGAGTCAAGGACAGGAGCTGAGTGGAGCAGTGAAGAAACAGGGGGACCACCAGTGCACCTCACATTCTGGTTGCAGGTAATGACTTCCCCTCTGAACTTCGGGTACCACTTTTTTTCAACCTCTTTTATGATGCTCAGTACTTTTTACTTTTATGAGAGTAGTTTATATACTTGCCTCATCCCCAGATTAGATTCAGCTCGTGGATGGCAGGGACTCCACTTCCCCCATGGTACCAAGTGGAGGACCCAGGTCCCTGAAGCAGCTCAATGTATATTCTTCATTAGGACCAGTGTGCATGGCCTTTAGTCAGCACTATTGTCTACCAGAGAAGTTAGAGGTAGGTATGGGAGAAGGTGGTCACGGAAGACTTCCTGCAGGAGGTTTGGTAGGGGTCACAGAGGCAGAAAGAGCAAAGCCCAGAGCTCACAAACTCAAATGCATGTTCAAAGTTGTTATCCACTCCACACACTTCCAGTATTCTTTTTCTACTCCATTTTTGCTCTTCAGCATTTATCACTTTGACTCCTTTATTTCTCATGTCTATGTACTTTTTAATTTCCCGCCCTTCCCTGCAGTAAGGCAAGCTCCATGAGGAAGAAAGTTTTGTTTGTTTTGTTAGCTGATATCCCTGGTATCTAGAGCAGTGCCTGGCACCTAGTAGGTGCTCAATAAATATTTGTTGAATGAATAAACGCCCAGAGGTGCCAGGCAAGTGACATAAATGAGTGACCTGGGTTTGATATTTACAGCTATACCTATTGGGATTGTCTTTAATTTCACAAAGAAGAGTCCTTTGTTGTATGTTACTTAAAGCATGCTGCTTCACCTCTGCCTTTTCTTCTTCTTTTTAATCCTTTTTTTTAAAGTAACAGTATAGGTAAAAAGAAATGTTTCTTTACTATAATAAAAAGAACACTCCAAATGTAAGGATAAATGCTGGCTGACACTCAGTTGTGACACAAGTCACAACACGGATTGGTGGGTACTGTGGAAAACTGGAGAGCATATGCCCGGCCTAAAGGGGCAGCCTCCACTCTGCTGCTCCAGTGTCACCAGAAGGGAAAGTTGTGGCAGTGTTGCCACAGCTGCCAATTTTTAAAATGAAGCCAGACATCTGGACCATTTGTGAAATTTCATTATTGCTAAATGTTAACCCCCCAAAATAGAATACTATGTGGGTCCAAACCAAACAAAGCACACTGGGTCCCAGAAGGGCCAGTGGAGCTGCTTGGTTGTAACTCCTGTTCAGCCAGTGGACAGAACACTTGCAGGTACCAGGTGAGCCTCTGCTTTTCCTCTGCCATCCTGGGATCTGTGTGCACACTCCCCACTCTAAGACTGCTTCTTCCCTGTGCCACTGTGCAAAGTCTAAATGTCATCCACACATAGAGCAGTGGTGGCTCCAGAAACATCGTGGTGAGCTGTCTGAAGGGGTGTCAACTCATTGGACAGGGTATAATTTCAGTCAGTGTGTTCTTGTCTTATTTTAGTTCAACATCATTTCCCAGTTGCAAACCTTTTGAATGACACACGAAATGCAAAACAACATAAAAGGTCCTCCCTGAGGCAGATCTGTGTCCATGTAGAACTTTAATTATTCTTTTTGAATCCTCATCGTAATGTGCTACCCCAATTCTGGCAACAAAAAAAAAATTAAAAAGTCTGATGGGAAAGATTTGTGTCACCTGTACTAGGATTTTATTTTTTTTTATGATAGTCTTTATATTTTTAGAAGCACTGAACAAAAGGAAGGGCCTTTCTAATCAAGAGTATTCTTCAGATACAAAGCATCAGACAATATTTGTGATAAATAGAAAATAACTGCTCTTATAGTCTTCTGCGGTGACATTTAGAATATCACGTTTGTCTTTTGAAAGTATTTTTAGTTAAGGTTTGAAGAACAGCATCTCACATACTTGTTGGGTGGGGGAGGGAGAGGGGGAGGAGCGTCCTTTTAGGATGTTTAAGATACTAGATTAAAAAGCAAAATTTTCACCAAGAGTGAAGCAGCTAGATTTGGTTAGATTATTTCCTTTATAGATCATTACAGATGATTCGAAGGCCTTTCTGGGGGAATTGACCAGGCTTCCCATCTCAAAGTTTCAGGAAGGGGCTGCTGGGGACAATGCTCGGCCTCTCCCTGTTATGAGCAGGGTGTGTGAGCCCCGTTCCTCAGTGGGGGCACCCAGAGGCCAAAATCAAGTATCCTTTTCCCTCACCAGACTCATCAAACAGTCCATATGAGATGAAATGTGAGCTCAAGAGAGCTCCATTTTCTTTGAAAGCTATCCAGGGTGGTCTCTAAGCGCCAGACCTAAAAACAATATCTTTACAACCGTCAGCTGTAATTCAGCGCGATAATGTAACTATGTTTTTGTTTTAAACCTGACAGCATGTGAAGTTATGACAGACATAAAGCCGGGGTGGAGAGCGGCCGAGAGTGGGAGTACGGGCGCCAAGGCTGGGCGGACAGTTGGGGGCTGGGGCCGGGACCCTCACAGCACCATCTGACACCACCTATGCTCCTAGTCTTCCTTTCAAGGGGCTTCTCCTTGCTTGATTTGTGTTTTAAACTAAAGCACTTTGTTTGAAGCGGTCCCCTAGACGGTGTGTGCGGCGCTGCCCTTCAATTCATATCCACGCCCCTCAAACAGAAGATTGTAAATAAGTTTCTGGCTTCTGCATTTAAATGGAAACCTTTAGTAACCAAAACTAGCTCACCATGGACTTCTCGGCTTGAGACGTCCATTTCTCCTGCAGATGCAAGCGAGAGAGTCAGTTATTGCCATTGGCTTTCAACTGACCCTTAGGCAGACGGGAAGAATAGATTCCCTGTTATTTATTTGGGTGTTTTTGGCAATTTGCTGTATATAAAAGCTGTAAGTACAGCAGCAGCTGTACTTTCCCGAAGAAGGGGCTAATAATGCAGATTTAAATGGTGTTTAGCAGGAGCAAAATCTCAGAGACATCAGCAAAGTTCACCTTAATTCAGAATCTATGAACCAACTGTGTTTAGAAGAGTTCAATTTTCCCTTCGTTTGCTTGGACAGCCTAATTCGGAAAGCTCCATCATTTCCCCCCTTGGGGCCACGCTTGGCTTAGGGCCAAGAGCAGGCAGGACCTCCTGCCCGCCGGTGAACCAGAAGTGCCCTCTCTGTGTTGGTTGTTAGAAAACCGAAGATATGGTGCTTTGCTGGAGAAATATAATAGACAGCTTCACTTTCACACCTCTTAAAAATCTTTTTAAAAATAGTCCCTCTAGCAGGAGGCTTTTTTGGGATGCAGTGCTTTACACCTCTATATTTTCAGACTGTTTGGGGAGGATTTTTATATTTGTTGCTCCATGGGTTACGCTGCCAGGGTTGGAAACCTGGCTGTTGGAGTCACCAGGCAGGCGGAGGAGGCCTGCTTTACAGGATGCCTGGGGCCGGAGGGTCAGCAAACCAGGGTGGCATTTTGCATTTCTTTTCTGAGAAATTCTTCAGGGGCCTTCAGCTCATCTGCTGGCCCGGATGGGACATTAGCCTTCTGTGATTTCAGGGCCCCTAATGCCTCTGCCTCTCCCTCCCCACAGGCCACAGGACAACACCTAAGAGGCTCTGCCCTGTTTTGTCAGCCCCGCTCCCAGCCTTCCCATGCTGGATCATCTAGGAAAGCTCCCCCTTTGATCTCTGTTCCCGCTGTGAGTCCTGGCCCTGCCCCTGGAATCTAGGGCTTTCCTCTGAGCCCCAGGGTCCTCCCCACACCTCGCCCGGGGAATCTGAACCAAAGCCCCAATGATCCTATAGTGCTGGGAGAGCACTTAGTATATAGAATGATGGCTTCCTAGGTGGTAGCATTCTTTTTTTTTTTATTGAAGTATAGCTGATTTATAATGTTAATTTCTGCTGTACAGCAAAGTGATTCACTTATACAAATATATACATTCTTTTTCATAGGCTTTTCCATTATGGTTTATCACAGGATATTGAATATAATTCCCTGTGCTCTACAGTAGGACCTTGTTGTTTATCCTTCCTATATGTAACTTTGCATCTCAGTAGCGTTCTTATTATCACACGTTCTTATCATTCTTTTTTTTTTTAATAAAAGATTTTTTTTTAATTAATTAATTAATTTATTTTTGGCTGTGTTGGGTCTTTGTTTCTGTGCGAGGGCTTTCTCTAGTTGCGGCAAGCGGGGGCCACTCTTCATCGAGGTGCGCGGGCCTCTCACTATCGCGGCCTCTCTTGTTGCGGAGCACAGGCTCCAGACGCACAGGCTCAGCAGTTGTGGCTCACGGGCCCAGCTGCTCCGTGGCATGTGGGATCTTCCCAGACGAGGGCTCGAATCCGTGTTCCCTGCCTTGGCAGGCAGATTCTCAACCACTGTGCCACCAGGGAAGCCCCTTATCATTCTTGACTTTGAGATACTATCAGCTATACAGTGGGCCATCTTCTGAGGGAAACCATAAATAAGCCCAATATCTACTGTAAGTTGCATGATTACTTCAGACGTGTTCAGTTTTGAATGTCTGTGAGTCTTAGCATTGAGGAAGCACAGCATTATGGGTTTGTTAAGGAGCAGAACTGATGGCCCATCTGGAAGGCAGCCTGGCCCAGCAAGCCCCCCAGTGAGTGCTTGGGATGGGGCCCAAGGGGATGGAGCTCAGGTTGGGTTCAAGGTGAGTGCAGGTGACTGGGCACAGGTGAGCTCTGCCCATGATGTGATAAGGGACTGTCGTGGCCCTCAGAGTATGACCCTCTGGGCACCACTCTGACCTAGCCCTGCAGGCGGAGTCATTACTCACTTGACCAATGGATGCACAAGAACTGACTGATCTCAAAACTCATGTGTTTGGATTTTTCATGTGATAACATCTTTCCAAACTGGGCTAAAGAGGAAAGTCAGTCAACCTGCACTGGCCCTATTATACATCACAGCCAGGAGAAATGTTTATAATGATTATAAACAATTAGAAGATTATTATTACAAACAGTATTATTATCTTATATATCATACATTATATTAATGTTATAACAATTCTTATCACAAATATTAGAAGCAACCATTTAGGAAATGTTTTCTTTGTGCAGGGAATTGTGTTGGAAGTTTGATATTATCTGAATTACCTCGCTCCTCATAAGAACTGGGTAGTTGGCATGAGTGTACCCACCTTGCTGGTGAGGAGACAGTCTCAGGCAGGTTTAAACTTTTGTTCTAGGTCATACAGCTGAGAGGTGGGGAAACAAGATTCAAAATTACCTTCTCCCCACTGTACCGCATTTAGGGAGCCCCCAAGTCAGCTTAAACTGTTTCTAGACAGAAACGTGCTCCGGACCTGAGATCTTCCTGTGTTCTGATTATTTCTGCACCCTGCAGCCACGCGACGGCCGTGTGCTGGAGAATGGCATGACCTCTGGGAGTGGGGGCTGGAGGGATAGGGCTGAGGATGGTCTCCTCACATATTAAACACCATGTCTTAGGACATTCTTGATTTTTTTTTAAAGAATGGCAGCTGTGCTAGGGAATTGAAAGGATGGAAGTGGCTAAAATATTTTTAAATGCTTTTTTCCGCATATAGGCAAGAGGTTATATTGCAAGTTCAATGCGAATTACAGTTATTTACCAAGGAAAAGAATATCCATGTGAAAGAGAAGGAAATTTGGTTCCGAAAGATGCATGCTTGTTTGTGCCGCCCAGCGCGGTCCGTGTCCGCTGAGAGAGCAGGCAGGAGACGTCTCTGACTGGTGCACAGGGGCGCTAAATAATTCACAGGTGTCAGACACACAAAAGAATTACGCCTGTCTGACCTATGAGGGGATAAATCCTGCGTCTCTGCTTATGGCCAAGAGATGTGTCTTTAAGTGTCATAAAAATTCAGCATTTTTTCCTCCTAATTGTCTTCTATAATTTTGCTAGATTTATTAAAGTACGATTTTCTGGGGGGTTACGTTTTTTCTTTTCACTGGTAGAATGTGCGCTTTAGTATCATTTTACATAATTTAATACAATTTGTTCCATCCATTGATTTTCATGGGGATACAAGCTGTTCGTTTGTGAGAAAGCTGGCATGGGCGTGAGCGTTGGCAAGGAGACCCGTCGAGGAGTCGATCCTGATTTCAAAGTTCTGGGGGCGCTTCGGCCATTTTGAGGCCGGTTGCGTGGAGTTGGGGCTCCCAGGCCTCTCGCATCCCCCTCGGAGACGCGGGAGGGAGGCCGTGGGCTGCCCCGTGGGCTTGCGGGGGGATGGCGGGCCCCTACCTGGCGCAGGGGGGCTTTCCCCAAATGTGAAGCCTGACGGAGAAACACAGGTGTTTCTTAATTACTTGTGCAGAAGGGAAGGTAACGCCGGGCGGATGTGCCGGGACCCCGCGCGCCATACCCAGCAGCTCAGCCAGCGCCCGCCTCCCGGGGCGCCCAGCCGGCTCTGCAGCGGAAGCCTCATCTTCACGGCCTCCCCTCTCCCCATTGTTCTTTTGTGAAATCGGCCGTGGATATTTAACGAATCAGCCAAACTCTTGAAATGTGGGAAGAGAGGCAACACAATCAGGCTGCTGGTAATTCGTCGAGGCGTTGGGCCCCCAGGTAGTGGAGGCTGAGCTAGTGCTTTCATCTCAGTGGGGCCCCTCCCTGGGCCCACCTGGGCCCCCTCCTGAGGGAAGGACCTGGGAGCCCGGGGCCCCTCCCCCGGCCAACTCCCTGTCGGTCCCTCTGACCAGTCTATGCTTCTGGGGATAGATCCCAGGTGACAGAGGGACATATGTAGGAAGGTTCTGGGCTGGAAGACAAGAGAACTGGGTTCCAGTCTGCCTCCATTTTGCTGTGTGACCTTGGACAGTTTACTTCACCTCTCTGGGCTGTAGCAGCCCACTTAAATTCTGCCTCTCAAGCCCTGTGTACCCTAAAGAGGGTGTCTACAGTCCTTTGGACGCTCAGGTTCTGTGAAGCTCTGAGCTGTCCAAGACCTGAGCTGACAGAGACCAGGGCTTCTGCTTTGCTCTTCGCCCAACAGCCCTGCCCGAGACAGGCAGGAGAAACAGGAGGAGAGTGGATGGTGTGGGAGCCTTATTGCACACACATGACCCCGCTCCCCCGTCAGGCGGTTGAGCCCTGCTGCGGGAAGCACACATTCCTGTCCTCGCTGCTGCTTTTCTGAGTGGCCGTCACCCCTCCACCCCAAACCAGTGTCACCCCTAGCCTCCTTGGCTTCCTGTGGGGAGGCCCTGGGGACCGTGGCTGTCATGTCACACAGACTGACAGGGACACAGCCCCCTCTTGGGTGGAAGCCTCTGTGCACAAGGGTGCCCCAGACAGTGATGAATCATCTCCTCCCCGCACCCCCGGGGAAAGCTAAGTAGGCCAAATGAAATGATCTGAGCTGGCCGCTGGCCAGGGTGGCAGGGCTAATCCTTGCCTTTGTGGGAGAGCCTGGGGCCGGGGGGTCTGCCACCAGTCACAGCCGCCTGTTACGGCGCTGGCCCAGGGGCCCTGCCACCACCCCAGGGGCCCCCGAGGCCTCCTGCTCGCCCCGGCGCTGCCCCTCCTAATCCCTGCACTCCTGAACCCTCACACAGACCGCAGCTGCCTCCGCCTGCACCGAGGAAGTGGAGAACATGACACCGCGCGGCTCCTGTCCGTCCAGGAGTCACTCTGGGGCACCTACTGAATGCCCATTCCTGTGGGAGGGGTTGTTATCAGAGAAAGAGGGGAGACTGGGGCCCTCTGCAGCTGCCGAGTGGGCACTCAGTGCCTGGAACAGGGAGGGCACCAGGTAAGTGTGAGCAGTTCTCCCAGTGCCAGGCACTGGGCTGAGCACTTGGCAGGGCTTTCCTTCCAGATCATTGCAACAACCCTATGAAGTGGGCATCCTTATTATCTCCATTTTATAAATGAAAGGCTGAAGCTCAGAGAGGTCGAGTAACTTGCCCAAGGTTACAGAGCTGCTGAACGAGGCAGCCCTCCTAGGCTTTAGTCCTGCTTGTGGCCCGGAATCTGCTGGCAGTTCCTCTCCGTCCACTGGACACTCCTGTACCACTCATCAACCAGTGCTCTTATCCAGCCCAGGGCTGGGCAGGCGTATGCCACGGCCAAGGGGAATGAGAGACCCCCCTGTGCAGGAGCTCACAGTGACCCAAGCACAGTGGCCCCTGCTCAGCCCAGACCCAACAGATCTGAGCAACCCGGACCCAGTCCAAAACCAGAGAGAATGCCACTTAGTGAGCGACACCAGGGCACTGTGCCGAGGAGGAGGGCCTGGCTCAGCCTGAGCTGTGAGGAAGTGCTGACTTGGAAAATGCACTCTGGGGTGGAGGGTCATTGTCCTTACAAGTTCATCTGTTGAGGTAGAGTGTGAGAGGCACCGTGGGCCTGCTGAGAGCACCTGGGGCTGCAGCTGCTACCCATGCTGGACTGGGCAGGTGGGAGAGACGGCAACATTCATTCACTTATTCATTCAACAAACACCGCATCCTTACTGGTGCCCAGCACTGGGCCAGGCAGGGGACACTCCAAGGTGACCTGGGCAGGCAAGGGCCCTGCTCTGATGAAACTTATATTCAGATGAGGGGAGATGGACCATGAACTCGTAAATGAATGTGTAAACGAGGTCATTTCAAATAGTATTGTGTGTATGAAGAATACAAACAAGGGAATAGGGTTAGTAAAGATCTTAGTCATTCATTCATTCACATATTCATTGAACAATGTTTATTGAGCACCTTGCATATCTCAAGCACTTTCCAGATGTGGGGTACCTCGGTAAATAAAACAGCCAAAAGCCCTGCTCCCAATGAGGTGTCCTGCATGTGTGTGTGTGCGTGTGTGTTGTTTGTGTGCACGCGTCTGCCTTGGCAAGGCTGTGTGCCTGGGCACACAAGAACATGGGCTTCCTGGAAGAGAAAGGAGACTCCAGGCGGGAACAAGAGTGGGGCTCAGCTTCCCTTTCAGCCCTGGCCTGCAGACCCTGCCAGCAGCTTCTGCTGAGAGGAAGCTTTGAAAAATCCTCTGTTCTCCAGAAAGCGCTCCTTGGCACAGGCCTGGTCTTCCTATCTGAGGGCTGCTCCCACCTTCCATCATAGCCTAGGTCATTGTCAGGACTCGCCACTGGGCCAAGGCCATCACAACCCATCCCAGGGCTGCAGGTTAGGCTGGCCTAGGCACCACAGGGAGGCTCCTTTTTATTGCTCACCCAGCCACTTGCTGAAAAATTAATTTGCAAATGAATCACATTTACTGAGACCTTCTGGATCAGACAACAGATGCAGCCTGGCCTGTTCCAGAAGACCATCCAGAGAAGAAATCCTAAAAGCTAACAGCTTCCGTGGACAAAAGGACTCCTGCTGGCCTGGCCGAGCTTCACTCCCGGTTTGAGCTCCTCACTCGAGGTGTGCTGCTGGATATTTGGAAGCCTTTCCTGGAAACAGAGACTACAGGCTCCAGCCCTGCAAGTGCTCCTGGAGCGGAGGCTGGGCGAGGCAGCCGGGCACTCCCGGCCGGCTCTCTGGATTAGTTCTCCTGGAGCCCCTCGGAAGCAACCAGGAGCCGGCTCTCCCCTCCCTGGCCATCTGCTTGAAGCATCTGGTGATCAGGTGCAAGCCCCACACTGGAGCATTCAAGCTGAAATGTGCAGTCACCTTGCCACCCACACTGGCTTTTGTTACACCGCCAGGCTGCCCCTCTTTGTGTTGGGGAGAACAGTTTTGGGCTGGAAATCCGACTGCCGGTGCCGGGAGTTCGCCATGGCTGCGCTGAGATCCTGCAGCCCGTGGCAGGTCCAGCCTCCAGACCTGACTCTCCCCTCCTGCCAGGGTCTGTGGACATGTCTCCAGCGAAAGACTGGGACTTTTGACAGTGGAGCAAAGATTGTTCTTCGATGTTCCCTTTACCCAGCTGGATAGAGCCAGTCGCAAATATTTGGATCCTCCTGAAGAGGAGAAAGGCCCATCAGCTTTCTCTGGTCCACCTTTATCGAATAAAGAAAGAGTGGGTTGCTCGCATTACCACTGCTAGTCTTGAGTGAACCGTGACTCTTTAGGGGGTGATTCTCTGGGGCCACAGGTGAGGGGGGCGGGGGGAAGGCTCCAGACCTGCTCCTGAACTCACTTCCTTCTGCTGTGCTAACCCGGGTATCCTGAGGGCCACACAGGTGTCCGCATTGTTGAAATCATCCTTCACCTCCGCTAGAGCTCCGCCAGCAGAGCACTCAAGAAATAATGGGGGGCAATTCTCCTCAAGAGAGAACATTTCCCTTTCTGAGCCGTTGAGGACTCAGCTGATAGCTGGAGACTCACTGTGAGAAGAGGAGCTTTTGTTTGCTTTTTGGGCGTGTAAAACATGGCCCCAAATGCCACCTCCCAAAGCAACAGGGGGGCCTTCCTCAGGGGTGCCAGAGCCCACGGGCTCTGCATTTACAGGCACCCCTCCTGGAGAGGGTCCAAGGTGAAAGGTCTTGGAAGACCTTACAGAGAAGAGAATGAGCCTCTGTTTGAAATTATTAAACTGTGAGTAGTAGCTTTTGGAAACCGTCTCCTTTTTTTGGGTTTTTAATTGTTTGGTGTGATAGTAAAGATGATAGTGATGTCCTAATATTTGTTGGGGATGCATTTTCTATTCCTCTTTCTAGATTAGCCATGCACATTACTCTGGAATGTTCTTATAGGAAGACACGATTCTATGAAAACAAGAAGCCCTGCCCAGGCCCCAGTCTATGCGTGTTCACTCCTTCCAAGGAGCTTTGCCAATGCTAATCATAACAATCAGTTGCTGAAGCCCCTGCCTGCTGAAATTAGTGTGAGATTTTGTTCTTGAAAGGTACAGAGAAAAAAAAAGAAAGAAGTCAAAATCTGAGTCAGGCTTCATCAGTTGGTCTCAATCCCAAGGTATTTTCTGTAGAAGATGGGGAAGTTGAGTGCATGGGTGTGGGGCTAGGATGTGGTGGGAGACAGGAAGAGGACCACAAATGAAAGGCCAGCCCAGTCATGTCCCAGGCCCTGTGATTCCTGGATGACCCACGACTACCACCTGCCACTATTCTGCCAGCCACCCTTTTGCTTCCAAACACTTTCCAATAAGGTGATCAAAGAGAAAAATGGTCAATTTTAAGGGTGAATTTTTAGAAACTTTAAAAATTTCACAATTAGTTCACTTCCATAGTGAGAAAATACAACAAGAAAATCTTCCATTTTAGGCACTGGACTGAAAACTGACATTGTTCAAAGGTAGAGCAGAAGCTGATGCTAGTTTCAGACATAATCTAGCTTTTAAATGTTTCCATATTATGGCTTCAGTATGTCAATAGTAGATTTTAAACACAGCCCAAGGATCTCTGATTTTAAAGATGTAACTTTTCCCCCCTTTTAACCAGCACATGCGTGTAACATGTGGTGCCATTTCCCTCATAAAATCCTGCCATCCTGCGCACATGTGCCCGTGCTGACGTTCCCCTGCCCCTACCCCACCATAGCCCCTTCCCAGGAGCAGGGGCTGCAGGAAGGTCAGTTCTGTTTCATCCTTGTGCTAGCTCGGCAGTCTACCTCTACTGGCATCAGAGTCTTAAACATCTTTTTCTCCCACATCTTGGTTGAGCATAAAGACGAGGTCCCACTGGCTTAAGGCGCGGTGCTGGCTTTCTCTGATGGTTGTGCCGTAAGTTAGCAGGATAAGTTTGACAGTAATTTAATTTTCATTGACAAATGCTGTCATAATATTGAGAAAAAAGTGATATATTGTATCAACAGTAGTGGTCGACGCTCAGCCAGTCATATGGACCGGGCGAGCACCATATGCTTCTTCCAAACTCGCCTTGGAAAGCTCTGGCTAAGAACTTGACAAGCTTAAGATACCAGTCAGGAAAAATGATTACCCTTGAGAGGTTCTTGCCGTGTTTCCAGTTTCCTTATCTCCTAGGGGGAAGGAGGGACCATTTCCTGGGGCAGCCACATACTTACCATCATGGGCATCAGCAAGGCTCCGCTATCCCCCTGGTAGTTCCTCTCGGGCATCCCAAAGGCGTTAGCCAAGGAGTGTCTCCCATGCATCAGGGCCAGCGGCAGACAAGCAGATCCCCTGCCGACAACTGGAATAGCCCAGGGTCCTGTAATGATGAAACACCACTGATTTCCTGTTGGCTTGTGTTTGTCCCCTCTGCGGTTCCCTCCACTTAATGCCAGTGGATGTGCGTCCGTGTGTGTGAATGAGGCCAGGACCCGAGTCTGGCCTGCGTTACAAACTCAAACAATCGGACGAGAAAGGGGGTAGGATTCTCATCCTGGGAATGCAACTCACCATCTCCATATCTCCAAAGCCCCTTCCGGGCCAATCTCAAAAGCGAGTAGATTAAGTGTGAGTGTTTGTGTACCTGGTGCATGTGTGTCTGACAGAACTCTTGGCCAAAATTTCGGTGAGATGATTCGAGCAAAAGTGTGATTAAGTCGATCTTCATTTGCTCCTTTTTCTTAGCACCGAACTTATTTTAATTTGGTTACTGTTCTCAGAAAAAGCAATTGATGGGCAAAGTTACAAACGGCCTGGAAAAGAAGAACAGAGTGTGTGTGTACATGTGTGTGTGTGTGTGTGTGTGTGTGTGTGTGTGCACGCGCCTGCATTCAGGGACAGAGCATCCCTGTACACATTCGGCTGGTGTCCTTGTCTGACTTGCCAAACACGTGGGGACCTTCCATTCTCTGAAGGATTCCCATCCCGAACAGGACTAAGTAAAGAAACAGGCATATGGCGTGTACTGGACATGGCTCAGTGTTGGCACGGGCCATCCGCTGTGGTGAACAGGTATCTGGAAAAGACGACAGTCCCATCCTGCTCTTTTCGGAGCTTATCATTTATTCGGCTTTTGTTGTTGCTGTTGTTGTTGTTTTGTGTTTATTATTATCTTAACAAAGGGAGGGAGAGTGTGCAGTTCAGAGCACTGGGCTCTGGTACAACTGCTCTCCAAGATGACTCCCTGCCGGGGCTGGAAGCTGCCCTCTCCTTCCACGTGGATGGGGTCTTGGCTCCCAGGGGCTCTGGCTGGGAGCAAGGAGCGCCCCAAGAGTTAGGGGGAGAGTCTAAGAGCAGATGGTTCTCTGAGGCAATGAGAGCTCCTGGGTGTGGCTGAGGGTGTCCTTGGTCTCCAAAGAAAGTGTGGACTTGAAAAAGCAGGCAGATTGGAGGAGCAGCTGCCCTCCTTGTGGATGGCATCCGCTGGTGGCTGCGTGGAGAAGCGCTCCGGACTGCCTCCCATTACCATTCCGTTATGAGACAGCAGATCCGTACACAGATCCGTACGCTGCCTCTTGGATGGGGATTCCAAACACAGCAGGACCCTGCAGAGAGAGCTAACCTCCTCTTCTGCCTGCTGGACACCCAGCTCCCTGCCATGTGGCGCTTTCTGAGCTGGCGGTTTCAGACTCACTCTGGACAACCCGGATGATGGGTGCAGCCCTTCTGTGGGCCTCTCATGAGCTGCAAGGTGCCAGAAGTGTTCCTGAGAGAAGGTATTAAGAACGGCCCAGCTTCAGTGCATTTTCTCACCCCAATCCCTCTGGCCTTTGGAATGTTGCTCAGTGGGGTCACCCAACTTCAGGATGGTGGCCAGCCCCATAGGAACTGCGGGCTTGGCCACCATCATTTTAGAGATAAAGGAAATGAGATAATCTGGGTCACTAACACATGGAGAAGGCGAGAGAGTCGGGGCCCTGTTTGCTGAGTCTGTGATGGGTCATCATCTTCCTCTGGTGGAGGTGGGACCAGATGGCTGTCCAGGCGCCACCATTCCTGAGTGCCGGCTCCCTCCTCCTTGGGCCTCCATCTCCTTGTGGATAAAACCAACGGGTCAGGTTGCATTGCTTGTTAAAGGGTGATAATTCTGCATGTTCTTCAAGCAAGGAGCTTCCCTCTCTTTACCAACCAGCAGATTTCTTGATCACCTCTATATTTAAAGAGAAAAGTCTACAAGGTGGAGGCAATGAATAACATTATTCTTTCTGCCTATTTAAACCCATTTTGTGGAGTTAGTTTTCCCCCACCCACGTAGGGTAAAATCTAGGAGAAGTCAGGGCTGGCTGTATGGCCACAGCAGGTGTTTTCCCCTGGGCTGGGTGCTTTCTGGGGTTCTCTGCAGACTGTCTTGCATCTTCAGGGTTCGGTCACCTACGGTTTTAGAATGTTCTCTCTGCTGACTGCCAGCCCCTCAGATACTGAATTCCGTATAAACATCCAGTCTCTTCCTATTGAGGTTGTCCTTCCACTGGCTTCTGGGGCCAAGTCTTTTGCAGTGGATTTTTGCAGGGGCTCCCTTTCATAGTGACCCACATCTGGACCTTGAAAAACACTTTTCATTTGTTCCAAATATCTTTGGAAGTGGAACCACTCCCGCACATGGCTCCTCCCCTCGGCCTGCCATCACTGCAGCCTCCAGCCTTTTGACTTTTCTAAGCTGGGTCCTGCAGTGGTCTCATGTGCCACTGATGCCAAGGGACACGGGACAGGCTCACTTTGAGGTTCCATTCACTAAGCTTGAAGGGGAGGAAGCAGCCCCTGTCCCTCCCCCATGGAAGGAGGGCTGATGACCAGACCGTACCAGCAACATGCCCCAAAGAACTGCTCTACTGTGCAGATCTCTGCCTTTTCAAAGTCAACCCTCCTAGAGCCTCAATTTTGGGGCTGGTATGGGAGCTTGGACACTTCCTTGCCAGTTGACATCTCACTTTGGATAAAACAAGTGTTTATCCCTTTTGTTTTGTGGGTAGCCTTTTGGAGTTTCCATCTAAACAGCAACAGAAATGCATATTTTAACATCATGCTCACTTGATTATCAAGAAACTCTTCTTAGAATCCAAAGTCAAATCCCTTCTAGAATCTCAGGCCCTTTTCTCCTTTCAGATGCTTGGTGAGAGCAGCTTATTAGTTTCCACTTTCAGTGACCTTCTGGTATTTAAAATTGATGAAGCTTGTAACCTCTCTAACTGCTTTTCTGAGGAAGGCTGTGTCTTTCTTTGTGGTGAGGGTTAAACAAGGCAGCAAGGTATTTCCAAAGGTTCTGTGCAAGGCCAGTGCTGTGTGGACAGAATGGAAGGCTTCTTCCCTCTGTCCTTCGCTTTTCTGCTGGATGTTTAGGACATCACAGAACAGCATAAACATCCGGTGGCTTCCTCATGGACCACCCAGAAGTGGCCCAGCCAAGCCCTGAAGTCTCTTCCCAGAATGTTCCAGTCAGAAAACCTTGTGGGGCTGTAGGGCTATCCTGTCTGTTCATGCTGCTCCTGATGTCTGGGGAATATCAAGGCTAAACTTGATGGAAGGCCTGAAAGTCCTGGCCGGTGTGGCTGGTCCTCTCTAGGGCCTGGACCCTGACCCAGACCTCTGTTTGTTTTAGCATGTCTCCTACACCTGTCATGACGGCGTTTAGGGTCGTGGTATCCAGTATCGCTCGGCTCTCTGACCCTCTGAGAAGGAGATCTTGCGGGCTCCTGAGGGAGTTGGAAGGTAGCCATGAGCCAGACTAGCACAAGTGCAAAACTTAAATATCTTTAGGGTCAAGAGCAGGGCACACCGGCGTACTTAACGATTGGAATCTTCTTCCAGTTAACGAATTCTTTCTTCAGGTATGTCAAAACAACCTACCTAGCTTTTAATTTTAGATAGTGTATTTTTAATTCTAAAATTTTCACTTCATTTCTTTTATAGATTCCAATTTTCTGCCAAAATTCTTCACCTTGTCATCTGTTTTCTTAACTATATTAATTACTGTTATTTTAAAGTCTGTAAAGTCTCTCTTTAATTCCATAGCTGTAGCTTCGGTGGGTCTATTTCTATTACCTGTTGTCTCATTTTTTAATCCCTATTTTTGTTCATTTGGTCTTATTTCATGGTGTGCCTGGTAATTTTTTTTTAATTAATTAATTTTTATTTTGTTTATTTTGGGCTGCGTTGGGTCTTTGTTGCTGCGCGCAGGCTTCCTCCACTTGTGGTGAGCGGGGGATACTCTCCGTTGTGGTGTGCGGGCCTCTCACTGACGTGGCCTCTCTAGTTGTGGAGCACGGGCTCCAGACACACAGGCTTCAGTCACCGTGGCTCGCGGGCTCCAGAGCGCAGGCTCAGTAGTCATGGCGTGCGGACCTAGCTGCTCCGCGGCATGTGGGATCTTCCCAGACCAAGGCTCGAACCCATGTCCCCTGCATTGGCAGGTGGATTCCCAACCACTGCGCCACAAGGGAAGCCCCTGCCTGGTAATTTTTTATTAAATATCAAATATTGTGTTTAAAACTTTTAGAAAATTTTAGCCTCTAGAGCAGCACTGCCAAATAGGAATAGAATGTGAGCCACATATATGTAATTTTAAATTTTACAGTAGTCACATTAAAGAAATACAAAGAAACAAGATATATTTTATTTAACATTAGTTGTCAAAAATATAATCATTTGAAAATGTAACCAATATAAAAATATTTATGAGATATTTTTTGATTTTTTTGTACTAAGTCTTGGAAATCCAGTATTTTATACTCACAGCACATCTTAGTTCTGACAGAGTCACATCCCAAGTGCTCAAAAGCCACTTGTGGCTTGTGACTACCATATTGGACAGCACAGCTGTAGATGATGTTGCATCCTTCTAGGGAAGATTTACTTTTGTTTCCAGAAGGCCATTAGTCCTGGGGAAGATCACCTTAAGCCAATCAGAAATTGGGTTTGTTTATTTTCTATCTGCCCTTTCTTCTAAGTGTGTCCCTGCAGGAGTCATAACTGAAAGCATTGGGTATTTACTGGTACCTTCCACCTTGCCAGGCCCTGGATTCTAATTTTTGTCTCTTTGGTCCCTTGGAAAGCTCTGGGTAGCTTCCCAGTGTCTCAGCTGCCACTTGTAAATACACAACTGCCTCAAGGGGAAAAGAAATGCCAAAACCAGGCCCAGCTCTCCTGCTCCCTTCTTGCTAGAATCTGGGCCCCTCAAGTCCTGGCTTCTTGCATAACTTTCTTATGCCTTAAAATAATTTACACACACACACACACACAATTTTATGATGCAGTTTTTTCTATTTGTTCTTGTTGGGACCGTTGATTTGATACAAGCCTTTTGCCATAGCCAGAAGTCGAAGTAAAATAACATCTTAATAAACAGAAACCAGATTTTTTTTTTTTTTCTGTTTGGCAATCAGTACTGTTGAGCCTTTAAAAACAGACTTATTTCTCTCCCTCTGATTCAGCACACCCAAATCCCTAGGGAATAAGATTATTTTTCCCAGTTCTAAGGATTGGCAAATTGAGGCATAATGAGTTTATTCCTAGGAAGAGTCAGGGAGGGACAAGATCCAAACCCAGTCTGTCTTTGTTCTCAGCCCAAGAGCTTCCCACCTGCTCCGCCTTACCCACTTGCATGGCAGGGAGGCTTCCTGACCTGGCATTCCTCAGTGACTCCCAAATCTCCATCTCTGTGCAGGGCCTCCACTTGAGAACATAGAGAAGTGGCAGACTTGGTAGTTATTCTGGGCAAGACAGCAGGAGGCACACTCAAAGGACACTCATTCCTTATGTAGCGTTTGTTGAGATATTGCTTTGTACCAGACCCTGTGCTAGGCCATGTGGGAGAGACAGGATGACGTCATTCACAGCCCTGCCACTGAGGGCATGTTGTTCACCTGCATAGGTCGGGTACCACGACCCTATCAGGAGCACAGAAGCAGAGTTCTGGGAAACTTACCATCCTGTGAGGCTGCACACGTTCCCATGTACGTGCAGCTCCTGTCCCAGCTTCAGTCTGGGTTAGTTACCTCTGCATTGGCAGCTGCGACCAGCCCACACCTAGGGCATAATGATATTTCAAGTATAAAATATTTAAATAAAGGATTTTATGATGCGGGTGAACTAAGATCTTTGACATTAATAGAAATTTTTGTTTTTAACAATAAATATCAAAGTTAATTGAAACTTACTTTTAATTCACTGCCTTTAACCTGATATGTTTTCCTTTTTTAAAAAAGAAATCAACTTGTGTTTTCTAGAAATAAGAGCAACCTTTACTTTTTTCTTGTCCGATATTGAAAAATAGGAGAAAACATTCCCAGCCATTTCTCACTACATGAAGACTGCCACAGTTTGGGTTTATTTCCTTTCTGGTTTCTTCCTGTGCTATCTTTTACGTAATTATAATCATAACGTACATATGACTTTGTACGGACTTACGTAAGCAGCCAGGACTTTTATGTAATATATACGTGTAATATGAACATTTTCTCAAATTATTAAAACTCTTTGAATGTACAAAGTTATGGTTGTAATAAAATATCCTATTTGGGATTTTATAGTCATTTCTCCTATTGTTGAATATTTAGGTTGTTTCCTGTTTTTTTAGTTTTACAGATATAATGCAGGGAATGTCTTTGGACATAAAGGTAGCCCCTCTTAATCCCCCTGTGCCCTCACACTTTAGATTATTTTTCTAGAGCAGATTACTAGAAATGGAGTTACTGCATCAAATAATAGAATATTTTTGTGCTCTTTAACTTATTTTAAGCCTTGAATATACTCCTCAAATGGGCAGTCACTTCACCCCAAATATCAGACACGGTGCAAGGCAGGAGGACTTGGGCAGCTTCTTGTGGCAGAGACCCAATGTCTGGCTGAAGGTGGGGCGCCCCTAGAGAGCCCCGAGCTGTGAGTGGAAAGGGACCCCGATTGCCAAGGGTTAAGGGTAACATTAGTAAACCAAAGGAAGGCCAGTGTGATGAGAGTGAAGATACGCGTGCAGGAAAACCTTTTGAGAAGAAAGTAAAATCACATCTGCTGGAGTACCTCACTCTTCCAATGACTGTACTGATGGGGGCTGTTGCTGATATGGTGTGTAAATTGAATTTTGGCAACTGAATCCCCTTTTAGACGCACTGTGAGCTGAATCCTATTTTAGATTGGTGACTCATATAAGGAACCCCGTGGTGACTCTATAAATCAGAAAGTTCGTTTGCAATGCAAATCGTCCTTTCCTAAGTAATCTTCAGCTCCTTAATTTTACAAATTATATATTGTAAATTTTTTATTTTTGTATATTGGTTTTTGCAAAGCATACTTGGAGGTCGCTCAGGGTCCATTTCAGCCATGGGGTTTGTGGGTCTTGGAGGGGGAAAGTTCTTCTATTGGATCAGCCCCTGAGGGATGGCAGCCTGCCCTCTACCTCTGGCTGTCAGTTGAGTCCCTACGATAATGGAATCACTCCCAGGACCAGCAAATTGAGAAGGAAGTGCCCCACAGGTTTGGAGGAGACTGACAGGTGTTAGGTGGCTAGAAGGTCAGGGAGACTAGGGAAAACTCAGCTCTGAGAGCCCTGAGCTCCCAGTACAAGGGGAAAGCCGAATGATCCAGAAGTGGGGCTGAAGTTTCCGAAGGAAACCTTGGTCATCACAAGTTCCTGCAGGGGGTTCAACTCTGACAACAGATTAGATCCCACTCAGAAAGAAAACTTGTGCTGCAGACTGTTCCAGTCTGGTTTGAGCTGGTGATGCAGAGGGCTTTGTCTGAGGGTGAGGCAGATGAGCCAGCAAATGCCTTCTTTGACTCCTTCCGTGGGGGATCAAGCGTCTGTAGACTGTATCTCTTTGCCAGAATGGGAGAGGAGGAGCTGCAGGGTACACTACCCAGCTCCCTAAGGGACACAACTGAGGCCTGTGATTTACGGTAGCCTCAGCCCTGGGGTTTTCTTTTACCCTTTCATGTCAACACCAAGAAGCCATGGAGTTGGGTCTTAGAAATTCAACAAAGTGCAAAAGATACATCTTAAATCATGATCATGTTTAAAATATTTCTAATAACTGACTTGATTTCATAAATAAAGCCAGCTTTACATAAATTAATGAAATATTTGCACTGGGTAGCATGGTAATTTCCCAAGTTCTTGGGCACCCTGTGGCGAGGTGGGCGCTTCTTCTGCTGAGTTCACGGGTCTAACCTTTCAACTGAGGTTGTGTCCTTCTCACCAGCCTTGAATGCCGAAAACTGCTAAAATGTTACTGAACTTTGCAAGTTACTGTGTTTGCTGGGGCATTGTCCAAACCTCCAAACCTAACTGGAAGTAGAAGTGGTAGAAAACCCCAAGACCTAAACTCAACTTTGGGAAGATTTGGAAAGAGTCCCATGAGCCATGTCCCTGCTAGGGCTTGTTGAAAATTCACATGTGTAACAGTAATTATTTAACAATCAAGGTGTCCTAAACTTTTATACAGTGTTTAATTTACATTGATTTCTTCACTTTACATGTAGTAATTAATTTTGTCTTACTGACAGATGATTCTCAATGACTGATTTCAAGGGACATTCCTGACAGGTACTTTTTAACCCTTTGTTTTCCTTCGAAAGCCTTTTTCTCCTCTGGGGTGCTGTCATGGACAGCACAGGGATTTCTGGAAGGGGGCCTTCGGGGAACAGTTATGTGGAAGTGGGAGGTGCGAGGTGAGTTTTCATGTAGCTCATAGATCTATTTAGAGTCGCTTTGGGGTGGAGAATGCGGATCTGATCGGGGGGGCTTAGAGCTCCCCCAGTTAACTTTTTGCTCCCTTTAAGAGTTGGCCCCTGCAGATACTGCCCTAGACCATACTTGAATAGGCTCCAGGGTGTAAGAAGGATTTTCTAGCTTTAGAAGACATAGTAGAAATCCCCAAATTTGCTTTGAATGAAAAATTGAAGGATTTAAAGACAATTTTAAGACAAGTATTTTTTTGGTTTCTGTTTATGCCTTTTCCCTTATAACGCGCAAGAGTTATAAAAGTCTTCGTAGGGTGGAGAGAGCTGCAGAAATGACAATTACATGGCAGTGGAGCCACAGGTCCTAAGCCAGTCCTGTGTTCCAGTTTTATCTGGACAAGGAATGCTTGTTCACGTCGGTTATCTCTGGGCCATGTTGGCAGAGGGCCCCTGATGCCAAAACAGGGCAGGTTGCAATTCTGTTATGTTCTTTTTTTAAAAAAAAATTTCCTTCTGTCTTTCATCCCTATTTTGTAGTCTCTGAATATTAATTCATAACTATTGGATTTAAGACATGGACATCTCCAGGGTTAGAATTACAAAAATGGAGAGGGAAGTTACAGTGGACACTTCTTTTTAAAATCTGATTTTTGAATGAATGCTTTGCCCCTTTGCATTGCAGGAGATGACCATTGGGCAATATTGTTATTAATGAGGAAGACATGTATCCTTCATTTTGCAACTTTCCATCCTAAATGACCTTTTAAATTTGGATACTATCCAAGTCACATTTTAATATCAATGAATGATGGAAAAGGTAAATGAGGTTCAAATTATTCTAACACTCACATGTTAGAATCTATGTCTATAGCTATATCTTCTCCATAGGCTGGTCGTAACTTTATAAGTAGGGAGGGAATTTTAACCCCAACCCTGTAGATGAACGTTGTGTGTCGGTGGCTGCATCCCGCTCAGATGGGGAGCTTCCCATAAATACGCATAGTTCTGACTATTGGTCATTGCTCTGATCCTTAGTATTATTTTTGTGTTCTCAAGAATGAAGAAGCATTTGTTTGGCAAATACTAAGACAGTTTTGGAGAGTTCCCCAGGACTTTGCCCAGCCTGGTTCTTCCCTGGGTCAGACTCAGGTCAGAGTTCTGAGGACAGCAGGTCCCAGATCTGGGTCACCATCTTCTTCCGCCTCCTGCTACCACGTCTTCAGCTCTTCTCTGAGGGCGAGAGTTGGGCCCCTTTGGGGATTTCTGTCATTATCGTTCCTGAGTCCCGTGTCCCTCGATATTTCGTCAGAGAAGGTACTCAGATCTGGTTTGGCTTGTAGTAACAAAGGTCTTTTTGTGTCTCCTGGTCCCTCTGCTTCTCCTTTCATTCCCGTGGCATCTATTATTACTGTAATGTGACCAAGGGGGCCTTTTTTCCCAATGTACCTCCCAGTATTTCCAGGTGGAAAAGAGTTAAGTTCTTCTTTTTACACTTGCCATTTCCACCTACTTGTGCAGAACAGTCTCAGGATATGCCTGAGCATGTGCATGCATGTTCACAACTGTGTGTGTACCCGTAGTGTGTTTGTGAAGGTGTGTAGAGGTATGTGTTGCGCGAACGTGTGCATCTTTGCAAGGCACGGGGTTTGTTAGAGTGTCCCTGTGTAATGTGTGAGTGTGGGTGTGGGTGTGTGGGCGCCGGCCAGTGGAGGTGTGTGTGTGCCTGTGAAGCTGTGTCTGTGGCCATCAGGGGGCGCTGCTGTCGAGCCGTCCAGATCACAGGGCTTCGGCTCCTTAGTCATATCATAGCCTCCATCTTTATTTGTGTTCATTATTCACAGGGCAGTTAGTGGCTACGCCCCCTTGTTGGTCACAAACAGTATTATCGTATTTAGGAACGGTCATGTATTCCCCAAATTTCAGCAAAATCCTTCCCAATGCTGTTGTCCTTATAGCACGAACTGGCACCTGCCCTTCGATACTATACCTGCAGGAGGAATTCATCACATTTGGACACATTTCCTAAGCAAGGCTGCTGATGCGCTATGTTAAAAAAAATTAATTAAAAAAATTCAGATCTCGGGAAATTCCAGCAGTCAGTCTCCTCCCTTTATCCTAATCTCTTCATGGTAATGCTCACAAGTACCCTCGGTCCAGACAATTCTTCATTCATTCTCCACCCGCCACCACACTCATACCCAAACTCCCCACCGCTGGAGATTAGCCTTTTGTGAGGCAGTGCATCAAAAGCTTTCTTAAAGTCCCAGTAAATTATACCCCTGGTTTCCCTCTTCAATTCCTTTTTGTTACTTTTTCAAAATATTCTATTAGTTTTGTTACGTATGATCTCCCTTTTGTGAATCCATGCTGAATATCTTTAATTAAATCATAACTTTCCCTATTTTGTCCCTGATTAGTGTTTCCAATATCTTCCCCACCGCTCAAGTCAAGCTTACTGGTGTTTAATTTCCTAGATCTCCCTCAGAGTCGTTATTAAATATAGGTGTTGCATAAGGGCTCTCGTCCACTGCTGCTTCTCCAGTTTCCCAGGGTATTTTTAAAAGGTATTTTGCTAATCGTTCCCCTGTTTCCTTGCCTCCCCTTGCACAAATTCTAAGATGGTTCCCATCTGGTCCCAGAGTTATCAGTCTTCAGACACTCTAATTTCTTTCTCACCTGTTCTGCTGTGATGCTGATTTCCTTCGGAAATGTTTTCCTCTCCTTGGGAAATGCTTGTCTGCTGCTGGCATCTGCTCTCGCCTTCCCTTTATGGACATGAAGGCAAACCGTCTATTTTTCATTTTCCTTAGCGATTGTCACCGCTTATATCAATAAACTATGCTCTGTGCTGTGCCTCCTAACATCTTTAGGAAAAGCTTTGTAAATTCAGTTCCAGCACTACCTTGCTAAGCCCCCAACTCAGAAGTCATCATTTCCCTTTCTAAGGGCTGATAGCATCACTAACTTGTAATTTGGGGCAGGGAGTGCCGACCCTTCGGTAGTTAAACTGTTTTTGATGCCCTCAGCTGTTCTAGGGGAAGCGTGACGTCTGGAGGCCCCCCTGACAACCAGTACAAGAGGAACCTAGAGCTTTTAGGGGGTTGTAAATTTTCCCACGTGTCATTTTGGAAATCTTCCCTCCCGAGTCAGCTTCAGCCTGGAGGTTCTCCTTTCCTTGCACCCTGAGCAGTGCTGCTGGCTTCCCCCGTACCTGACGGATGTGCTTCTGGGGCTCCCTCACTCCCAGGCTGTATTGTGGACTCACCTCATGGAATCTGCTTCCTTCTAGGCCTCTGGGACACAGGCTAAAGGGACACAGACTAAAGCACTGCCCCGTGAAGGGTGCACACCCGGTGGCTTTCAGGCACTGGTGCCAGCAGGTGCCCCTGTGAAGGGGTGGCCACAGGGAGGGGTTTCACACCTCTGAGCTGAGGACTGGGGAAGCCTCTTCAGATGCACTTATTCTCTCCTAGCTTGACCTCGTTTCCTTTTACAGCACATACAACCCAGATCTGCACACTGAAACATCGCTCTCAGGTTGTAAATTCTACACCAAATCAGAAGGCCAAATCCTCCTGTAAACCCAGGGGCCGCTCGACCTACATAACACCAAAGAGCCTGGCACTGATGGCTATCGTGGGTCCCGTCGGGCAGGGGAAGCAGAGGCGTGAGGTCTGTGCCCTCCAGGGCAGGCTACAGGCCTGAATCAAGTTGCAGAAACACCATCAGTCAAAAATTTCAACAAAGTAGGTATGAGTCATCAATAGTCCTTTTGACATTGTTGTATGTCAAAAGGCACACCGCCCATGTCCTGTGTCCCTCGTCATGCAAATGGCTGTAATTTGCACACACAGAGGGATTTGAAATTTTAAAAGCTTAATAAAGGCTGTGTATACACACACTCGAGCCAGTTTTTAAAAACTGCATTTAATTGAGTCAAATAACATGCTACTTTGGGGAAAAAATGAAGATCATTTAAACTTTTTTTTTTTTTTTTAGTTCAAATGTCTTTTTAAAAAACTGATTGTGTGGTGCAGACTGGTTGAGGATCTTGCCCAGATGCAGCAATGAAAAGAAGATGGGCAGGGACACCCCCAAAACTTTGGGGTTTCTTCTTCACCCCTACCATTGTTTCTCCATCGAAAGGGGTCACTGTCCCTTTGCCTTGGGGTTATGGGACGGGGTGGCCTGGGTCTGTGAATCTATAGTTCACCAAGATCCAGAGACAGGGGACCCAGACCCTTGATCCACCCACCTCACTGAGCAACAGACAGCTGCCTCCCCACAGGGTGCGCCGTCCTGTGTCAGCCCCTGAGTGCCGTTCCAAAAGCAATTTATAGATGGACTTTGTAAGCGAAAATAAGAGACACAGGTGCTTCATAATAATTACTTGCACATTTACAGAATCGGACATTCTGTCATTTAATAGACCTAAAACTAAAAAGCTTTTGTCTGTGAAAGGTGACCAATAGAAAAAGGGTTTGGATTATATGATATCCCATAACTTAATCATATGGCTCTTAAGAGGGGGACATACACAGCTGTGTCTCGCTAATATGCATGCAATATGTGTAAACTGATACGCTTTAATTCTAAACTTGTTTTTAGCAGGAAGAAAAAAGCATTTAGATGAGGAACATTAAGATTCAATATTAACCATTTTTTCCCCTTTGGGCAAAATTATTCATCACTTGATATTTATTAAAACAGCATTTTTTGATACAGTGAGATGCATCCTCCTGAAAATTTTCCAAACATCCTCAAAGTTATGTGGCTAAGTGAAAAGGGGAAGAGAACAGACAGCAGTCTCCTTTTGGCCACAGAAGGACAATGGACTTGAAGGATAGACACTTGCTCTTTTGAGGCTCAAAAGCCATCCTAACCCCCTAGACCTAGGGATGGGGCAAAGTTTGGAGTCGTTTAGGAGGGCTATCCGGTTATCCGCCTCCCCTATTACGAATATTTGATTTGTCCACGTGCTCTGATGTTTTAATTGTTAGTTTGTACTGGTTTAATCTAAATTATTTAAGTATACTTGTTTAATAATCTTAACCAAAGGAAAAAAAAAAAAAAAAGGAAGAAAAGAAAAAAGAAACTAAGACAAAGGAATTGTAGATTAGAGACTTTATTTTCAGGGCAAAATGATACGGATAAGTGAACATCAACTGACCAGAAATTATTTGCTTCTGTCTGTTAGACACGTAATGGAGTCATTTAACTAGTCAAATTAGGAGCTGCAGAAATGCACCATGCTTCATTACTGAGTTCGAATGGGCACCATTTTACATTTACGTCAAAAATTATCTCATAGCAAATTAATGTTTTCATTGTGCCGAAAAGCTGAAGCTATGCAGTGTTAGCACCACCTAGAGGCTATTGCAAAAATACTTCAAAGGGATCTACACACAAGGACAGGATGATCATCAATAGATTAGTTTTAGGGAATAGAGCCCTGACCCCGTTTTCAAGTAGGAACATAGTCATTGACTCTAATTGGCTGGACTTGGCTTATGATGTGAAGTTCTGAGGGTCCCATAAAGATTTCCCTAAACTTGGTTTAATACTCAAAGTGTTGAAACGTTTCTGCAATTTTCCCACCCTCTTCGTGTTGCTCTTTAAGTCCTGAAAATATCTGTATGTTTGTTCTCACTTTGCTTGAGTTTTTTTTTCACCTGCGGACTCACATTATATCATAATCTCAGATTTTAGCTGAATTAGCATTTCTGTAAATAAACAAGGACAGTTCTTTTCTCCCACGCTGTAAGTTGGCATCTTTATAATCTTTCTTTTGTTATAGGTAAAACCTGCTATCTACAGAAAGAGGCAAACACATGACATTGTTTCATCTTAAAAAATACTGAAACTGGCAAATTCTCTGTTCAAACAGGTTATGAAGGTTGGTAGACTTCCTAAGAATGTTGGTGTCTGTTCAATTCAGCGATAAATCATTTAGGATAAAATAGCAAACCCCTCCCCGATAAAAAGTATTTATTAAAATGATGTGTGGGCACTCAGTGACTCTGGGAAGCTGGAGCATACCATCAGAGCAGAAGCAAAGGAAAGGATAGAAGCATATAAATAGCACTGAGAACTTGAG
The DNA here is from genome assembly GCF_028023285.1 of Balaenoptera ricei. Lineage (NCBI taxonomy): Eukaryota > Metazoa > Chordata > Mammalia > Artiodactyla > Balaenopteridae > Balaenoptera > Balaenoptera ricei. The sequence goes on along the minus strand of NC_082657.1, from coordinate 20,798,542 downwards.
AATATTTCAAGACAATATTGATGTCTAAAATATATGTGAATGACTGCATAATGATCGAGGCAGACATATTTCAAAGTACAGTCAGAATCTGGCCTCCAACTCAGAGCTTTAAATTCTCCAAAAGACATCTGTTTTCTGAGAAAGCCTTACCAACAGCTGTTCCATATAAAGGGAGGAGCCCTGGACTAGGTCAGGAGATGGCAGGTACAGGACCCTCACGGTGTCAGGCGTAGGACACCGGGAGGGCTAGAGTCTACCCTCCCTCTGAGAACACAGCAGGTAGTATTGCTCTGGTCCCAGGTGAGGGAGGCACCTGTGTTTCTCAGAGCCGGGGATGGAACTTTGCCATGTGTTCTTCCTTAGGGACCACCCCACTTTGCAGCATCTCTAAAGGGCGAGTTTGGTGCTGTACCTCTTAGATACTGAAAGGAGGGTTGACTTCACCTCTCAGGCCCTAATGTTTGCCCGGCTGCTCTTCTCCTGATACTTAACTCTTTCAGCAAGCAAAAGCTGGGGGAAAACAAAGTGGCAGGTGTGATTTCTAAACAAAATAGAATGCTCTGAGTTAAAAAAAAAAAAAAAAAAAGAGGATAAGCGTATAGCACCCATTTTATTCTTAACTGTGATTCACAAATGACCAGTTTTAATTAAAATGTTGCCTGCCAACCTCCTTTGCAGACCAAAAAAGAAAATTTCCTCGGAATGTTATCAACTCTCCAGTTTCTGCAAAGATGCTGTATTTTCAGATTTCAAAGAGAGGATCTCCTTTTGAAAATAAATAATTGTTGATGATCATATGAGCCTGCTAAGTACAGTATTTTAAACCCATGCTGTGTTGAAAAGTTCAAGAATTTTTCAGTGACCTTAGGGCCACAGATAGGATAATGAAAGATGGAAAGATGAGGGCAGGGTCTGAAAGCGCGTTCTCTTTTGTTCTAACGGAAGCTTTTTGTGTGTGTGGCTTAAGCTTGTGGTTCAATAGAATTTCTTTGAAACAGAAACAAAAATGTGAAGAGCTGGTTACAAGTACTCTCGTCTGTTCTTCCCCTTAAAATGCAGGGAGAATTTTACCTCTTCTCATGAATCTTGTCTGCTGAAATGTCTCAGTCTTCATGTTATGTTTACCAAGGCCAGGCCGGAGGACCTGATAATTTATAACCATTCCTATTGGGTTTTATGTAATAACTTCGGAACTCATATAAAGTAATGATCCACAAACTCTTTTAATGTTCATTATAAAATATGAAATATTTCTCAGAACCATTGCAATTATGTGACCAGACATAACTGTTTCACACATGAGTAAATACAGGGAGGTTTAACATAACTTTATTATCTTCCTGTCTTTTCTTCTCATTGATGTGATAATACTGTTTTAATATTTTTCTAAAGAAAAGTTAAGTAATTTTAGAATCTCTGCTGAGGCCCGCTTTATTGGCTTTTGTAATAGAACTCTCAAATCTAATTGTATTTATGCCCAGACTGACACCAGTAAATGTCGTGAATGGAAGGGAAATGCCCCCCAAGCTGTGTATTCTGTAATTATCGATAGATGTGTCTCTGCTGACAAGGTCTGGGGATTTGGGGAGAATCGGAGAAGCAAAACCGAGACAGAGGCTCAGTCATCAGAGGCCCTGCAGAAGCCGAGAGGTGCTTTTCCAAGGGGCAGGCGAGCCCGATCGGGCTGTACTCACCACGAAACTTTTCCCCTTCACTGCGTTGTGTCTGCCCTCTCCAGGGTCTGGAGCCAGCAGCATGAAACTTCTCATACAATGGAAGGCTGATCTCCAAAGAGAATTTTTCCTGGGATTCTCGCCCTGGAGATTTGAGCCGAGTGGCGTCGGTCTGGCTGCTTGACCTTTATCTGGGGTGTGACCTTGGAGGTCAGCTCTCCATCGTGTGAAGTGTCCTGTGTTGGTGGAAGGCAGTGGGGGTTGTTCTGTACCCCCTCTTCTTGCTCCCTGCCTGGGCAGCCTCTCCACAGAGACCCATGTCCTTATGGCTACACTGACTATTTCTAGTCTGGTATGCGGGAAAGATTTAACAGGAGGGCGGGTGGTGTGCTTGGGTCTCTGCATCTTCTGGAGAAAGGAGAGGGTTTCACACCTTTCAACCCATTCCTCTTACTTAGCCTTAGACAAATGCTTCTCAAAGGCTAGTGTGCAAACCAATAGCCGTGGATCTTGTGACAATGCAGATTCTGAATCAGTGGGTCTGGGAAGGGTCCAGGAAACGGCCTTTCTTGTTCGCTCCTGGCTAAAGCCCATGCTGTGGGTTCATAGGCCATACCCTGGCCTGGATTCTTCGTCCACCTTCTCCTCACTGCTCACCCTCTTGAGGTGATAGGCAGAGCCCACAAGAGGATGGAGGGTGAGGTGAGGCCCTCTGAGTGGCTCAAGTAGGATAATGGGACTTAAAGTGTAGCCTGGGGGCTGGATCCAGCTCACAGATGTGTTTTGTTTGGCTTGTGTGATATTTATACTTTTGTCTTCAATTAATTGCAAACATTCTAAAACTGTGAGATTTTTACTTACAAACCCAGGTTTCTGGGTTCTCTGGAAAAAGTGGAATATCCAGGACAGGTGACAGAGGCAGATGAGGGGCTTGCTTTAGGGAGGCGTGGCTCTCACTTCCCCATGGACCTTCCTGCCCTCGGTGTTCTGCCTGGGGTTGCCCTGCTCATCACAGGGCACTTAACAGACGCGCACCAGGACACAGGGCCTGGCCCACACCGGGGGTCTTAGCAGCCTCAGCTGCTGGTCCTTCTCTGGAATTTCAGGACGAGAATTTGTGCCCACATCAGAACCCAAACTCCTCCCAAGTGCTTTAGCTCTGCCTCGGGCAATTGCTCCTCCTGTTTCAGGAGCTGTTCGGGAGCTCCATTCTCCCAAGCAAGCCGCTGGAGAGCGGGAAATTCTCAGCTAATTAAATGTCTCGAGAACACCCCCTCCCTGTGACCAACATCACATTTGAAACAAGCAGGCATCATGCGAAGGCTCCCCGCAGCAGGTGAGATCCAAGGGCAGCTGCCCAGGCTGCAGGGCCTCCAGAGGGCACAGAGCCTGCCTTCCCCTGCCATCCAGTTTCCAGGTGGGCAGCCTGGGGGCTTGTCACAGAATCTGGAATGTTCATCCGTGCTTAGAGAAAGAACTGTGATCATCTTCCCGCATGGTCCCCGTCAGTCACTCCCCATCCCCCATCCCATATTCACTCATACTCAGTCACCCCTGGAAACCAGTGAGCTGTGTTGGAGTTTGATGTGGCAACAAACAGCCAAAGTCAGCATGTGTGGTTGCTAAGACAAACAATGTGGACTACTTGCATCCAAAGTTTTCCCATGACTGCCCCTGGTTGTGTGATGAAATTAAGGGAAAACCAAAAGGATCTTCTGCTTCCCTGGGCAGTGGCCATCTCGGCCTCCCGTTCCTCTAACTGGGGATGGTCGCTGCTGTAACTGGTCACCATGCTGTTGCTGCACTGACTGTGCTTGGTTTTCCCTGTGTGAGGACCAGGAGCCCAGCCTCTGCCTCCAAGTGAAAGGCCAAACCTGACTCTGGCGGATTTGAGAGCCGGCCTCCGTGCAGGCCCTGCTGAGCTTGGAGCAGGCTCTTGGAGCGCCGACATTTTTATCCCTGAGCAGAATTCAGGGGTAAAATCTCATGTTTTGTTTTTTTTTTTTAACTGTTGAATGCTGGTTAGAGGCAGGCTCTTCCTGCTGCCAAACTCCTCAAGTCATCCTTTTGCAGCGTGAACAAGTGAAGGGTTCCTCCACTCCTGCAAATGAGCTCTGTACATCCAGGGAGTCAGAAGGATTCACACGGGACACTCAGATTGTCAGCTGTCAGCGCTCAGTAGCTGGTTAAGTAAATCTCACTTGAATTAAAATTTCTGCTTTTTCTCCCTTTTACAAGATGGAGTAAAACAATCATTTCCTGGGTTAGATTTTGGATGCTCAGTGACAGAGTGCATGGAAAGAGCCAGCTGACGGCAAGAGGTTCCCGCTGTCTTATTCATCTTCTCAGAGGGTTCTGCTCAATCCTGTTTGTGAATATAGACACTCAAAGAAAACAGCACCCAGGTGTTGCCACATGCAAGAGGAATGCCATGCCAACCTCGGGGCGCACAGCTAGGCAAGGGGAGCTGGCAGCCAGGGGGTGGTGACGGGCTGGAGAAACTAGGGTGAAATCAGCCCTCACCCGAAAAGAGTTTGCAGTCTACTGGGGGAAATGAAACAATAGTATAAATATAAATATAAAACAGATGGATATCTGAGACAGTGAATGATAAAGTCAAAATAAACGGTGGGAAGGAAGTGAGGTCAGGGAGGTCCTGAGGAGCAGGGTGGGATTGACTGGGTCTTGAAAAATGGGGAGGCTTTGAGGCAAAAACTAGTGTTTTACAGCTTCATCCAAGGGAGGCATCTAGCAAGGATTTCCTCTTTCCTTTGGTGTCCTTTTCTCTTCCACCTTCACTCATTTCTGAAAGTATTTGGAAGGGCTCAGAAACAAGGCAAGTCCTCTTAGCTGCAACAAGTCATGATGTTCTGGAGACATACCCTGGGGTTCCTCTCCAGTCTGTCCTCGGTATTACTGTAAGGGACAATTGCCTGGTCTTCTGAATTGGGAACTACTTAAAATAAAATGACTGTGTTTTATATGATGAATTTAATTCTTTTCTAATGAATTTTATCAGACTGCTCTTCTGAGCACATATTGTGATATGGCAGTGCTGGACTATTTTCTAACATAAGAAAATAAATTAATTTAGGATTTTTAATCACACTAAAACAATATTAAAATTCTGGCGTGCTTTTCGCTAGCGCTTCGCTGGAGCACGCTTCTCTGTTGCGGTAACAGCCCAGCCGGGAAATGCACTGTGGTCTGTCCCCGGATGCCCGGTGCACCATCGCTCGTGGAATTGGTGGCAGTGGGTCTTGTTGTGTGTGCATGGGAACAGTAAGCTAGCTCCTCTGTGACACACTCTCCAGAGTCAGGAGGTGTCATGCCATCTCAGCAGGGACGCAATCACACATCTGCTCTCTGGTCTGTGACACGGCCCCTCTGGTCTGTCCCTCGACAGCGATGCCTGTCATCTTGTTACAAGGCTCCACAGAAAGTCTGACATGGCAGAGGTGACACGGGGCTACCGAGCCAGGCTCATTAGATGCCCTGCACTTGGTGGCCTCAGTCTGATTCCTTACTCAAGGGAGCCTGCCTGCTTTAGATGGGATCTGCTTGAACCACGAAAATTGCAGGAGAGACGTGAGGGGTGGGCACATGGTCTGACTGGAAAGCGAGAAGCTACTTTGAAGGCTTTCCTTTCCCTTAGCTTGTCTGCTTTGCAAAGCCTCCCTCTCCTGGAGTTAATTCACAGTTAGTCTGTGGCTGGCCCTGACGCAGTGTAGGGAAATATTTCATCTTAGGTACCATACAGATGGTGGCGATGCTAGTGTTAAAAATGCAGAAAGAATATTCAAAACACGCTCATGAGTTCTCCGAGTGGCATGTTTCGGCCATACTTGGCAGACTGGACTGTCAAATCCAGGAATGGCCTAGAAAGTAGAAAGCATATAAATAACAGAGTGGTCAAGAGCTAGTGACTGGTGCCTGATGGGTTCCAACTGGGATGCGATGCCAAGGAAGCCACTGAACCTCATCGAGCTTCTGTCTTCTTCTCTGTATGAGGAGGATGGGAATAGAACCTACCCCAAAGGGCTCATCACTCTACAGAATTTCAGCGTCCAGTGGCAACAAGTTTCCAGCGATATGAGAAGGCAGCAATGTCCAAGAGGGGGCCGTGCCTTGAGTAGACCCCTCTGCTAAAGCCACTGCCCGCCTGGCTTCTGTGAGACTTTTCACTCTGGATCTTCTTCTCCTTCACTGGCTTCCCCTTCTTGGTCTTTTTTGCTGACTCCTTCTCCTCTGTTTGCCCTCCTTGGGCTCCTTGTGGCAGTCCTGGCTCTTCTTCCTTCTGCAGTCTCTTCCTGGGAGATCCCATCCTTACGTATAAATTCTACCACTTGTCTACTGGTGGCTCTCAGACCCAAACCTTCAGCCCACTTCTCTCCTCCAGAATTTCTACTCTAATTTTCTATGGGACTTCTCCATTTGGACATCTCAGAACATCAAACCTAAGAGTTAACCTTGATTTGTCGCTGTCCTCAGTATTCTCGTCCAATCCACCAGAAACCTCTGTCAATTCTAGCTCCAAAATAAATCTAGAATCTCTCTTTCCTCCATCTTCACCCTGTCACTGTGGGTGACCATCATCTCTTAACTAGACCTTCCTCCAAACCATTTTATACTCTTAAGCTAGAGTGAGCTTCTAAAGACATAAATTCTTTTAACACTTTTCAGTGGCTTTCCATTCTCTTTTAATTAAAACTCAAGGCCCCTTAGCTACAAAGCCCAAATGATCAGGTCCCTACCCAACCTGCAACCTCAACTCTCAGGCTCTGCTCCAACTGCCTGGATCTTCTATCTGATCACTAAACACTTCTGGCTCTCTGATACCTCAGGGTCTTTGAGTATGCAGTTCTCGCTGCCTGGAATGAATGACAACCTTTCCCTTCACATACACACACACGCGCGCGCGCACACACACACACACACACACACACACACACAGAGACATACCTGGCTTTACATGACCAACTCCTTCTCATTCATTAGGTCTCACTTGAAACATCGTACTCTCAAAGAGGCAATTTCTGACCATCCACTCAACAATGGCTCATCACTCTATTATTCTCTCTCTCAGTCCCTCACTTACTTCTTAGCAGTTATTTTAAAATGTGGGTGTTCAGTATTTTCCATCATTTTCTTGGTCTAGTTCTCCCACCAAACTGAGAAACTCCAAGCTGTCAGAGACCTTGTCTGTTCTGCTCATGCTTTTGTCCTTCCGGGTACCACCATGTTCAACCCACAGAAGAGGTTCAATAAGTATTTCTTGAATGAGGGAATGAAAAAATATATACAGATATATAAAATAAAAAGTACTTAAGGAAGCATCAGTTTTCACGCAAATCTGTTTCTTGTGTCCAGACAGTCATTTCTTAGATGTGCCCATTAGGGATGTCAGAGCCTTGGTTTGGGGGAATCTAACCTTACCAATTGCATGGGGATTTTTCAGAGATTCTTTACAGTTGATAAGATCCTCTGAGCTCCTGGGCAAAGCCGGAAGTGATGCATGCAAGTGTGGCCTCCAGAACGAGCACCTGGAACAAACTTTTTGAAGAGTAGACTCAGACTCTGTCCCTGACCCCCCTCCCCAATTTGACACGGCAGGGTGTATGTGTGTATGTGTGTGTATGTGTCTGTGAGCATGGATGGTAATCCTCTTTGACAGATTATTGGTGATTTCAAAATCCATCTCTACCTCCTTTGAAAAAAGCCATAGATGACAAATCTAAGGGATTTGTTAACAAATGGTAGTGACAGACGTGGTCACTCCACTTCTCAGTGGAGATATGATTATTGGCTTTTTGTCTCTGGGTACCCATAGATCTGGTTACTTTTGCAGAGAAACTAGGAGAAGGAAGACCCACATGATACTGATAATTCAAGAGCCAGTGGATAGAATGCAGCTGTAATCCCATCACCCAAACTTCCCTTGCAAAAATGACTGCATTTTGGAGCTTGCGTATTTCTGAGAGGCCTTGTTTGACTAGTTTACCTGATAGTTGTCACAAAGAAGCTGTTTCTAATGTTGGGAAATCATTCAACGTTGGCAATCCTGGATCATACGGATTTTTCTCCATCCTGCCATCTCCTTGCGTAGTAGTAAAAATATATGTATCCTTTCACCTTGGGGACTCTGATGTTAAAATATATAAATGAAAGAAATTGACTTTGGGCCTAAAAATAAATATATAATGCAGAAATAGTTGATAAACGAATAAATATCTATCACCATTATATTTCAAGATTTCCCAAAGATATCTGAAGACCACTTAATTGTTACTGTGTAATCAATTATTCAATTAACCTTCTCATTGAATATATTTTTGATACAACTTTTTGAAGCTTCAGCTTTAAAAGGTTCCTATCGATTGAAAGTTTCAAGGCCATATGGCCTGAATATTGGATTTGTGCCGTCATGATTGACAGTGGAGGCTGGTCATCACATGCAAATATTTCAGATGGTGTGAGTTTCAATGATGAGGCTACAATGGTGTTGTTCCTTTTGTAGATAAATATATTTATGTGCATGTGAGTGTATATATATGTATGTAGACATACACAAAAATCTCTGCCTCTCGCGTGCACTTCCCTGGTCCTGTGCATACACACACAGCACCTGCTTCATCTAGTACAAACGCTGACCAAATACAGGCCCCCCTCCAGACGTGAGCCCAGTGTTCCGAAGAGTAACTGCATCATCTCGGAGGCCACCCGGTCATTCGGTGATTCGAATTTTGGAGGTCTTCTATTTAAACAAGATAAGAGACTAGCAATGCTCTCGAATGCAAAAATTAAATTGCATGAGGCTTAAACTTGCAAGTTGAAAAAAATTATTTCCATTCAAAGGAAATCTTTTCTGCTCTGTTTTGTCTCTTTTATTTTTTCTAGGATCTTCTTAGGTAACCTTAGGTTTATAAGAGCCTGCACTGACTACTTCTCTTAATTTATTCTATCTCCCGACGATAGTTTCATGTGTGTGTGGAACTGAACAGCGGTCATGATAATCTTGTGTGATATGTCAGTAGATGCACAGCAGTGTTCAAGAAATCTTTGTGCTGTGTCGCTCAGGCAAAGGCTGAAGCTGGTGTGGTGGGTTCTGAACCCATCCCTGGAAATAAGGAGTCCTGTACACAATCGTGGCACAAATGATTTTCAAGATTTCTGGAGGCCAAGGAAGAAACGTATGTGTTAAATAGATATAAAATGTGCAACCCCTTTACCCAGAAATTCCACTTCTAGGCATTCATCCAAAGAAAATTACCTGATGTGTGGGGAAAGATTTTTCTATAGACATAATAATTGTCACATCCCTTAGAACGGGGGAAACTTAGAAAACAACCCACATGCCCACGAAGAGGGATAAAGTTAAATAAATTAGGTGCCTCCACAGGAAGGGAACACCATGTAGCCATAAAATTATATTGCAGAGGAATAATTAATGACATGGAGAAATATCGACAGTACCTATAACATTTAGTGAAAAGCTGTATTTGAACCATAAATTTTGTAAAAACATATTATATAGTTCTGCATAGAAAGAAAAAAAAAAAAAAAGATGGGATGAATTTACATTTGGAATGCCCAGGGTTCATTTCTAGGTATTGAGATGATGGGAGATCATTATTCATTCTGTATTTAAGCTTTTCTTTATTTTCCACATCTTCTATATATTTTACTAACGAACCCCTGAAGATCTTGCAATTAGCATAGCTTAATAGCTCAGAGCTTAAATTATTTGATTCACCAAACTTTCATGAAAATGGTTTGTGATTGTGGAGTCTCTCCCAACCCCATCTCGGGCCCCTGTTTCAGTGCTCCCCGCCCCCCGGCCCCCATTTCACAGCATCTCTCTGGAAGCCACAGTGCTGAACTGTGGGTGCTGAGATGGGCCCCCCAGAACACAGTCATAATCAAGATATTAGCAAAGAGTTTCTGTCCTGAAAAATACCATAAACAGGCTCGGTTTGACCTCCTTAATGCAGGAGCACTTTAGTAATCTGCGCCTAATGATTTTTTACATTAAGCCCCAGCTTGTGTTGGGCCCTTGTGAGGCGCAGTAATTTAAGAACAGTCATTTTGCACATTCCGATCCCATTATGTTACATTGTTACTGAATAAAGACTGGTATTATGTTGCTCCCATAAAGGGCAGAAGTGGCCTGAATTTTATCTGCTGAACGAATCAATCTGGATTATGTCAGCTGAAAAGAATTGCGGACTGCAGACTCTCCCGCAGATGGGGGGGATAGGATTTTTTCTTTTTTCTTTTTTTTTTAATGTATCTGTTAGTTCTGAATACATGAGCTAAGATAATACCTTGTGGTGACTGAAAAGTAGTTTTTCTCTCTTATTTTTCAGTGAGGAGTGTACCAATTATCATTTCAACATAACGTATTAGGAGATCAATTGGGGACTGAAAGCCATTTCCCCATGTTAATACTCTGCTGTATTTAAGCTGCCCTGACGGCCTGTCGGGGCTGTGGGAAAAAGATTGAGCAAATAATGAGGAAAGAGCTTAGAAAAAAGGCAGAGGGTGGGGCTTGGCAAGGGATGTGAACTATTCATCAACAACTCAACAAGGATGGTGGAAATAATAAGTTCCCCTTAAAGAAAAAGGGGAAAGTTTTTTTTTTTTTTTTAAAGAAATAGTTTCCCCTGGGGGGCGGGGGGTGGGTGGTGAGGGGAAGAAAAACACATTTAACCCTAACTTTGTCCTCCTTCTCCATGAACTGATTTTAAACTTCCTGAAATCAGCCAGTGCTTCCCTTTGAAATGGATAGCGCACATTTAAACAGGGTGCATTCTTTAGCAATCAGTTTAAGAAAACAGTGTCTAATTTCCTGTCCGTTTGTGCAAATTTCTTAGCATGTGGTAGTGTCATTTAATATCGAAGTACAGTAATGCTCTGCTTTAACTTAGGAAAATGCAGACAAATCCTTTGCGTGAAATGATTTGTGTGATCTTTGAACTGACCATGAATAAAATCAAGCTCTTACTATGCGCCCTTATTTATATGGTAGAGAAAACCTTTGAAACCTGAAACTCTTCAGGATATGGTATATGTATCCAGTAAGTTGCTTAAAATAATATAACTCTGTTGCATTTTATAAGTTTCCCCACACTCCTCTAGCCACCATTATGTAACCCCTTCCAAATATTTACCTTAGAAATGAATAGGCTTTTCTAATATTGTTGTGCTCAGAGTTGCTAAATTTCCATTCAGCAGACCTAATTCCACCATCTGCAAAGTTCCAGATTTTATAATACTTATAAGCTGTTTCTAATCTATTTTTACTGCCTTGTTCTGTCCTGAAATGTCAAAGAGTGCAGAATAGGTCTTGGAATTAACATGACAGTTAAGAAACTTGGCAAGGTTTTACAGCAGATTGTGACATTAACAAAATATAAAGGAGAACGGTGAAATTAACATTAATGTATGCTTGCAGACACTATAAAAATCTATATGTCCATGATCAGGGAATTAAAAAATAGGCATGTTTTTAGGATGATGCTATTAAAGGCAGATCTTTACTATGAAAAGAAATTTCCATATGAAAAGCAACTTACTAAAAGTAATGCCGTAATCCCCTCTCTGGAATGAACAACAGGTTTATGGTCCTAGGTCAAGTAGGCATATGGCTGTCTCCGGTTGCCAATTTTTTTTTTTTTTGGGGGGGGGCTTCTTTAATCTGCGATAAAACTGCTTTGAAAGCACTAATAGCATTTTTTCACAGCTGTGAAGGAGATCATATGATGGATGTACCTAGAAGGGAGATCGTTTGTTTAGATTCACAGATTGAAAAAATAAATCACTTAAGGCCCACTTTTAATTTCATCATGGGAAGGTTTCAAACAGTGCTATCTGGAGGAATTCGTATCTTCTCTCTCTCAATCTCTCTCTCTCTTTCTCTTTCTCTCTCTTTTTCTGCTGCTGCCAGAATCTGCCTGTTCTGGTTGTCCCTTGGTGATTGTAGTTGTATACACTGTAATAAATTTGACCTTGGGCTGCTGTTTTAGGAACACTCTGTGTTTCAGGAACATGGAGTCTTGGTGTTTGAATTGTGCCAGAATGCTTCCGAGGACAGGGTGAATGTGCGGGCTCTGATCCCATCACTGGGCCCAGACCCTGGCCTCACTCTTCTGTCTGTGTGATCTCAGGCCAGCTACTTAACTTCTCTGAGCCTCAGATTCTTCATCCAAAAATGGGGGAAATAAGAACACCTGTTTCCATGGGTAGTTGTCTTAGAACAGCATATATGTATGTAAAGTCCCTGCCACATAGTAACTGTGATTTATGCAGTTGTTTTTATTTGTTTTTGTTTTTAATCCAAGAGTGGGAAAACTCAGTGAGGGTGTTGGGTGGGGGAGAAAATCCGGGCCTTTGAACACGCTCTGCTCCCTGTGGAGTCGGTGCAGCTGGCATCAAAGAGTGCGTTCTGCTATAAAAATCTCTGATCCTATGTGCCCTCTGGACACCTCCCAGCTGGGAGTGCTGAGCCCCGGGCTGCCGGCCCAGTCTTAGGCCCAGCAGCGCTTCCCTTAACCACTCCGGGATCCGCTTATCCACCTGTAAACAGGGCAGAAGAGTGCCTCCTGGGGGTGTTGGGAGAGCAAAGCCAGTTAATCAACAGGATATGTTTTTTTGGATCTAAAAAAACATATCAAATTTTTTAAAAGGAGAAAGTTTAAAGAACAGTAAGTAATGCAGTGTTTTCTGAGCTGTCTTAGGAGACTTTGCCCCGCTGCTCTGTGCAGGCCGTGGGGCAGGTCCTGGGAGGATTAACTCAGCCCAGCCTTGAGATGCACGGTCCTGTGGCGGAGGAGCGCCATTGCTGCCCACCCGCTCCTGCCTCCCTGGGCTTGGGGTTCTCCAGGGCGGTGGGACAGGGCTCCTGGAGGAGATCCTAGCTGTCCAAAGGCCGTGCGCCTGGCCCAGGAAGGGTAAACTCTGGATCTCACCTGGAGGCTTGTTCTTCTGCTAGAGCATTGACGTGGCATGCCAGCCCCGAGGGACCAAGCCAGGTGTTCCTCCAGCTAGACAAGGGCACTCCTGCAAAGCAGGTGAGGGATTGGCAGCCACGTGGAGCCCTTTGGGGCCCTGGTCTCTGGGGGGCTCCTGGGCAGCCGGCAGGTTCACGTGGGGTCAGAGGGCTGAGGGAAAAGGAGAGGTCATCAACTAGAGACAGGCGTGCCTGTCTGTAAACATGCCACAGACACATGTGTGCATGCGTGCTCGCTGGTTCAGTGTCTCCAGGAGACACTGTCCTCGGGCCGTGCCCCTCCCAGAAGCAGGTGCGGGCCTGCCTCCCTCTCCTCTCGTGGTCCCAGGGACTGATGCCTTAGCTGCTTCTCGTCCTCGATGCCTTGTGTCGCTTGGGCCCTCCTTTTGGGTTCCTTCCCAGATCAGGTCCTGGCCAGGCTGGGCATCGTTCTCCTACTCCTCTTCCTCTCCACCCTCCTCCTGATCCTTTCCGGGGATGCCGGCAGGCGCTGGCTGCTCTCACCTCCTTCCACCAGCAGGTGGCGGTCTCTGCTCAGCGATGAGGTTCACAGGTCTGTTTAGGCTAAAATCCAATCTGTTCTGCTCCCTCTGGGCACCAGGCATTCTGAGCCTTAGCGTGGATGTTCCAGGAACAGCCCTGTGTCTTGGGAAGAGCAGAATCCCCAGGAGCCCACACCTGCCTCAGAGCTGGGGCCCAGGGACTAGTTTTAGTTGCTCTATTTGTTTAAAAACAAACACACTTGCCCACATTTAAAATTCAAGGTATTTAACAGAGCGTAACAGACTATCTCTGAAAAAGTCAGAAGGTGTGGTGGCAGCAGACTCATGTCCCCTGGGCCACAAGGCGCAGGCGCTGAGGGCCCTCCGCCCCTCGGGGCAGTCCAGGTGCTCTCAGAGAGACAGCAGTCAGCCGTCCTGAAGAGACATCTCAGTTCCCGGCCCAGGAATTGAACCTGGGTAGCCTGGATGAAAACCAGGAATCCTAGCCGCTAGACCACCAGGGGCTAGAGGCTAGAAGCAAAGTGGCCCTAGCTCTTACCCCCACTGAAAGCAGGAATGTTTCAAGGAGGCAAAAACTGTAAAAACAGGTATAAAGTTCATTATGGAAGACATAGCACAACGTATGGGAGAGCACACAGAGAAGCAGCCTGTTTATTTAAGACAGAAGCAGGGGAGAGATACACACCTAGAGAGAAAGGGTACGGCCGTCCTCTCTAATGAGGAGGAGCGCAGTTAAGTCAGAAGCGTGGCAGAGATACATACCTGGAGAGGAGTGCAGGCGTCCTGAATGAGGGGCGCAGTAATGACATGATTTAAATCACTTATATAGGACAGTCCTTCCGGGTCTTTGTTTACCTTTAGCCAATTATCTCGTTTCTTTTTTCACACCTGACTGGTCCTAGGACCCTCCCCAAGATGCGTGCGCCACTTTTTGCTAAGATGGATCCCGCCGCAGAGGCCTGTGGGTTCATGTCGACACGTATTATGGGGTGGCGCCCCCTCCTTTTTTGACCCCCAAGGAGCCTTCCTGCGCATGTGCAGACAGGGAAGTTTTCCTTGACCTCAGGAGTGGGCACCTTATCTCTTTACTTCAGCAGAGCTCAGCTGCTGCCTCTCGCTCTGTCCTTGGAGGGTCTGGGTGAGAACAAAGCTTCAATTGTACTCCACTTGACAAACACCAGCTGTCCGGCCCAGGGGCCCATCTATCTCCTACCTCAAGATGGCCCACTTCTGACGTGACTGCGGCCTGTCCTGTGAGTCGGGGACCTCATGCCAAGCTACCCTTGTTAGGGCCGTGCAAGATCATAACAGCAATGACTGTTCATTGGACGCCTGCTGTGTTCCAGGCCTCCTCAGCATCGAGCACTGTCTCCACATTAGTTCATTTACTCCTCGGGCAGGTGTGATTATCCCCATTTCATGGAAAGGGAAACTGAGGTTCAGAGGTGCTGTGGCCTGACGCAGTAGCAGAGCAGGGACTTGTGCCCGGGGAACTCCAGGCCGTCGGGTGCGGGAGGGGTACCTGGGCTGTGTGCGTGTGCCCTCCCTTCCAGGGGCTCTCCGCTCCTGTTTCCTGGCCCTGTGTCCATCAGTCTAGGAGGCCTTTTCCCTGCCAAAGCTGCCTGCCAGGGGTGAGGTTGGGGTTTAGGAGACCCCAAGGTGACAAAGTGCCCCCGCAGACCTGAATCAAGGTTAATTGAAGTAACTGACAAAGACTGTATATAAAACAATGTCAGAAGACTAGCTTTTAGTTAGTTGTTTTTTTTTTTTTTTGAATAGCAAGAAATAAAATAATCCCAATTTTCAGGTTCCCAGACTAAATGAATGCCTACCTTCTCCAGAAGCCTGGAGCACGTCAGGTTGTCTTAGTGAAGAGTGGCACATAAACACCTACCAGCCCATTTATGACAGTGGTAGTGGTAGCAGATTATCACAGTGAACAGTAGAGAATACGCAGCATGTCTTTAGGACTACAGTGTCCTAGGGACTGTGCTGTGAGCTTCATAAACATTGGATTATTTTATCCTCAAACCCGGTGAAATATGAATTATTATTAGCCTCATTTCACAAATAAGGAAATACAGGCTCAGAGAGGTTAAGTAACTTGTCTAAGGTCACACAGCTGGTAATCAGTAGAGTCACATTTGAAATCACGTCTGCAGGGCACCATCATTTCAAGGCATTTTATTTCAATGGGCATGTAATTTGCCTCTGAAATGACTGTAGTGCTCTTTAGAAGAGCTAACTGCCCTGAGCTGTATGGATGCCTCTTGGTTGTTAAACGCAACATTAGACAAAAATTTGATTCCTTGGTTCATGGTAATGGTCTTGGACACATTTTCTCCCTCTCCAGCAAACAGTTTTTGCAAAATTAGAATGCTTGCCCTAGAGATGCTCTTCCACGTTTGGCTGAGGGCCCCTAGAGTGACAGTTCCTGACCTTGACCCAAAGATCTAAATAGCTCTTCTTTGGGGGTTGAGGGTTGAGGGTGACTCTCCCTTTGCTTACAGGATGGTTCCAGTATCTCTGGGCCAACGATGGGAACTTTCTAGACGTTTTTCCCCAACACACAGCATATCCTTGGCCAGGCTACAGTCACTTCTTGGTGTGTGGAGCTACGGGGAGCATTTCCTGAGTATAGCCCTGGGGGGTTCCATCCAGGACCCTGGGGTCCAGGTTGGAGGTCATTGCAGCCCCAAAAAGGTCTAAGGAAAGGCAGCACTTTTAAGCTGCGTCCCAGTTCCTTGCTTTGGGGTTGACCTAAGTCTATGCTGGGGTCTGGAGGCCGTGTGTGTCCCTTCTATAAGGTGGACCCACAGCTGCCCACCGCCCCCCCACCGCCACCACTTCCTGGCCATGTGAAGGGACAAAGTGGGAGGGCCCAGTTCCTGGCCTGGGAGAAAGCCCTTAGCTGCCGTCATCATGGGGGCTGTCAGCATGCCCACCAAGCCCACCTCCTCAGCCCAGCTCACTTTCCTGAGGGCTTCCCGTGTGCCCGAGTCTTGCTGGTGCAAAGTGCAAGATATCTGAGGAGCTTCCCTTTAATTAGGAAAAGGATCTCACCTCGAATGTCCAGAAGAAGGAGCCAGGTCCCTGAAAAGCAGGAGCTGAGCACCGTCTCAGCTTGGGGCGTGTAGGCTCTGTGTGGGCAGCCGGAACAGGAGGCTTTGGGGAGCGCTTCCGTGCGGGGGCATCATTCCCAAGGTAGTCCATGGAGTTATCAGTGGGGCGGGCCTGAGGCTTCTTAGAGCCCAGCTAGACGGTTCCTGGGGTGGGGGTGGGGGTGGGGCGCAGCAGGGGCAGTGCTGAGGCTGTCCCTGGAGGTGATGCCCAAGCTGGTGGGAGCCAGTGCCCAGTTTTGGAGAGGAACTACGAGCAATTTTGGGAAATGCCTCTTGTCCAGCCAGGTCCCCCCATTTCTGTTCCTCACTTGCTCCCCCAAACTGGACACCTGGCAGGCTGAGCTGAGCAGATGTGTTCCAAGGACCCTTTGAGTCGGCTGGCAGCTCAGGGTCCCCTGCTTGTGGGAGGGGCCGCCCACACACCCACTCTCTCAGGGAGGCTGCCTGTCCGCCGTCGGCGTCGCTGAGGACTCAGCCTCAGTGTCCAGCCTGACTGAAGAAATAAGGGACAGGTCCCTGGAGAGTCTGGGGCTGCAGGCCACTTGTCCAGGCAGGTGGGGGGTTCCAGACCTCTCGCTCTTCCTGTTCAAAGACCTGGTGCTGGGAATCCAAGATGGCCACCAGAGGGCGCCCGAGGCACGCAGAAGGCATGGGCTCCCGTTTTAGAAAACCTGGGAGATTGTTCTGTGAGAGGGGTTGTGAGGGGTAGGTGGGTTCAACTAATAAATAATCCATCGCTGGGGTGTTGGGAAAAGATACGGGGCTAAAACTGCTCTTACTCTTGGAAACAAAGGAGAAAAGACATCAGGTGAATCACTTTGTTCAATTATGTGTTCATGGAGACTAGGTGCATTTATGGAGCATCTGCTGTGTACAAAGTTTGAGGGTATGATGAGGGCAAGACAGGGCTGTCCCCTCCTCTCACAGAAGGCGGGAAAACAGGGTGATGAAAGAGCTGGGCCCAGTCTTCACACCATGTCCAGACCCACATCTGCCCAAAGCAGTGTCTCCGACTCTGGTCATTTTCCGCAGGTGGGAAAGGGCTCAGATTGAAGGTGCCTTAGCCTTGGGCCTGGCCTGGGCTGAGTGCCTTGGCCTGGGAGGCTGGACCTACAGTTGGAGTCCCTCTCCGTCCTTGGGATCCCCCCAACAAGGATGAAGGGCTTTTCAAGACAGGTGGGGTAGGAGGGAAGTTGGTGCATGCCCTCAGGGGTTGGGCTGCCTGAGTTCGAATCCCGTCCTTGTTAGCTGTGTGTCTTTGGAAAGCCACTGCACTCCTCTGGGCTGCAGTGTTCTGCCTGTAACACTCATAGGCTCTCAATTACTGCTCTAGCTTAGGACAGACGTGTAGCTTGAGTGAGAAGATCCACGCAGAGAAGGCTCTTAGCCTGATTGCCTGGTACACAGTAAGGATTTTGCAACAGAGGCTATTATTATTGACATCGTTGTTGTACCCTAGGCCCTGCCACGTGAGATGCTGGGAGATTCCGGAAGGCCGGTAGTGGCTAGTGGGTTATTCGCAATGAAGAGAGTTTTGCCTTGTTTCATTGGGGGAGCATCTTCAATACTCTGCCTGTGGAGTCAGGCCCCAGGAGAGCTTTCCGGAGTGGCCCCTGGTTCATCAGTGTCCCCGTGGCAGGTCTGAAGGCAGGAGCCGTCCAGGGTCCAGTCCCGCCAGCACGTGCAGGTGCGGAGGCAGCATCCGCCTGTCCTGCTCTATCCCTGGGGCCGGCTGCAGGGGCCGCGCACGGACGCACGTCCCATCAATTCCCCCCATTTCACAGCCACATCCTGCCCCTCCATCCTCCGTTCTTCTCCCCCATCAGATCCTGCTCACCCTCAGGGCCCACCTCACACCTCTTCTGAGGTCCCTTCCCTCACACTCACCCCCTTGTTCAGTCATTCATCCATTTCTCATTCACTCAACACACATGCATGTCAGGCCCACGATAGGCCCTGGCAAAACGAGGGTGGACAAATCTTTGTTCCTGTCCACAAGGAGACAGCGTGTGCAGGTGTGTGAGTGCGTAGAGGTGCCCTTGGGCTGTGCCCCAGTGACATATATTCAGGCCCGAGATTGGGGAAGGGGGTCAAAGAAGGTTCCTGAAGGAAGTGCCAATCTGAGTTCTGGAGGGATGAGCGAGGTGACGGTGACGGAGGGCGTCCCAGCTGAGGGCACAGCATGCAGTGAATGGCACAGCTCGGGGCTGACGGGTACGTCCTGGCGCTGAAGCAAGAGGACAGTTTAGGGGGGAGACGCAGGGACAGGGGTCAGGGCTGCAGAGAGATGGCGGCCAGGTCATGGAGACCTTGTCAACCCAAAGGAGATGTTGGTGGCCTCGTCTGAGCGGCTCTGGGCTGTAGAGGGGTAGGGCAGGGATAATTGGGGGAGGGGGAGAACAGGACAGGGTGGAGGTCCCAAGCATGGTGAGGACCTGGCCTCAAACTGGAGGGAGGTGGCTTGTCCTCAGTGACCAGAGAGAAGGCGGAGGTGGGCGGTTTGCAGCCATGGTGGGGTGTGTCTAACTCATGACACCTGCGCTGCCTCGTGAAGCACTAGGTATAAATAGACGTTCTGTAGACATTTGCTGCAGTGATGAACAAACAGCTAAGAGCATCCTTCCAGGCCTAATGCAGCAGGAAGGACCCTGGGAGGTCCTGTGGGCACCAGGCTGGGGAACAGGGCTGTCCTTCCAGCACCAGAGAGCCTGCCCATAACAAGCCTAGAAGTTTGCACTTCAGCAGGACTCTGGGGACTGGGGTCTGTTGACCCCTGGGAACCCTACCCACCCAGCCAAGGCCACACCACTCACTGGGCCGTCCAGGTCTTCACCTGGGTCAAGAATATTTTATTTCCAAACAAGATTGATTACATGGCAGGAGAAATTGGACCTAGTCAGAGGGAAGCAACTTCCCTTTGTTCTGCAACTCAGAACTTCTGATGAATGATCACCAGTGGGCGCCACCTCCTCTGGAGATATCTGTGTGTCTGGAGAGGCCACAACTACCCTGAGACAGGGAGACTCAGGTTGCTGTGCCCCAGGGCGCACTAGGGCCACCACTGCCAAGCTCCGTTCCTGATATTCCCGAGTTGTACCATCAAATGTAATATTTTATACATTAATACACATGTTTGCAGTAGTACAATGAACAAGCATATCTACTAGGTGCTAAAAGAGTTTTGAGGGCTGGCCTGGCCATCAAATTAGATTTGGGGCATTATTTCTACAGAAAAGTACATTGTGAAGGTTGTACAGAAAACAGGATCAAAGCTGAGAGGTGCAGCCCCCCAAACTCCTCCTTATACGTAATGATTTTACAGTCCTGGGTCACTCAGTTCCTAGCTTGAGGATCTGTTAGAAAGAGCACTGGAGAACAACGATGAGAAGCCCGGGCTTGAAAACAAACAAACAAGCAAACAAGTAAAACCAGCTCCCACTTATTACTGTGACCTTAGTCCTTTGCTTGGATTCTCGCAGAATCAGACTCTGAGACAAGGATTCCGGCACAGGCAGTCTTTTCAGGAGACGGTCCCAGGAAGCCGGGGGGGGAGGGGGGACATGAGGCAGGAAAGGGAGGGACTGAGACGGGTGCATTTCGGAGCAGGTGGGGCACGGGGTCTCCGTCCTGCTGGGGACCCTCTGAGGACCCATGTGGGGTGTGTGCCCGGGCTGTCCCACTGAGGACCACGGAAGCTGGGCATTTATAAACCAATCCTCATCCTGGCTTGATTGAGGGAACACCCTGGCACTTCAATCCGAGGTGATCCGTGGCTGGAGAGCAGCTTCAGAGACCCCGGGAGCCTTTGGCATAAGCGGGAACATGTCTGTGACCCATGGGAGCCTCACCTCTGGAGCCTCAGTTGCCTCAGTTCCCATCCTTCCAGGACCCTTCCAGGATGGTGCATGTGATACAGGGATAGAGATGAGCTGGGGCTGAGGCCGGCACTTTGGAGGTGCAGCAGACATCCAGCTTCTTTCATTGTTTTTCTACGTGGTCCTTCTCTTCCCTGACTCAAGTACTCATCTTCCAGTTTATTTTCAAATCTTCGTTCTCCTCTCCCGGGGACAACCTTAGATGCCCCACACTGGGGTCCTAAATGCAACCAAGGTGTCCTCTTTGTATCTTCGAAGCTGACTCTTGCAGCCTGGCCTCCCCGCCCGGGTCCACACATCCACGACCAAAGCAGCGCCCTTGCATTTGCTACCCGGCAGGTCCAAACTCAATAAAAGTGATGGTAAAAGAGACTCTTCCCAGCCAGCCTCGTCCACCTTTCCTCCTCCTTGTTTCTCTGGCAGAGGGCGCTGTGCCCATCTCCTCCTGCCTCTGGGCTCGCCCCTCCCACACCCTCACACAGCACACAGCCCTGACAGACACACCTCCCAATTTCAGGTTCCCCATGTTTATGGCTAAAATATTACTGGTGACCGACACACAGCCCCTTTCTCCTACGTTGTCATTTTATGTTAATTGAATGCTCGTGTTAATCTAATAGAGTTTAGATTTATGTTGGGTTCTGTAGCGTGTCATATTTTAATCAATACACATTCCAACGTTTAGATAGACAGATGAGAAAACCTGCTTCATCTCTGCACTTGGGTTCCATCAGCTGTCAATAATTCCTAATTTGAATCCTTCAGACAGTCAGATTTATGGGTTTGAGTATATTGCATTCATCACAGAAATTAACTTTGGGGGGAAATGATGTGAAAGGTCACATGACATCTCCAAGAGGCAGATATTGTGTTTCAGAGATGAAGTACTCTGAAATATTTATCTGGGAAAGGCGGGCTCACAGGGTAGCAGCAGGAGGGTTTAGGGGCCTGGGGATGGAGCTCTGTCAGGCGATGCTACCCCTCAGTGAGACCTGGCGTCGCTCAGTCCTGGGAGGAGCCGCTGTCTGGAGTGGTGCTGGCGTCGCTGTGCACAGGCCACCCGGGGATGGAGAGGGAGTGGGCAAAGTGTCAGGCATAGTGGAAGCTATTAACATGTACACACTACTATATATAAAATAGATAACCAACAAGGACCTACCGTAGAGCACAGGGAACTCTACTCAATATTCTGTAATAACCTATATGGGAAAAGCATCTGAAACTGAATCACTTTGCTGTACACCTGAAACTAACACAACATTGTAAATCAAGTATACCCCAATATAAAATAAAAATTAAATTTTAAAAGAGTGGATGCCATTCACTTCAAGTAGAGGACTCTCTTCCTCTGGAATTCCGCTTCCCCTTCTCTCGCGGAGGTTTCTCCAGAATCAGAAACTGAGCCAAGGATTCACGTGGTGTGGGCTGGTGACGTGTAGGGAAGCGGTCAGAGAGTGCTTTATCAAGCCCCGGGGGGCAACTGGAGCTTTGGGGGAACACTCCTCAGAGTCACCCCACGGAGGGGGGGCTATGCTGGCCTTCAAATCGCCACCCACTGTGGGTTGAGACCAACTTCTGGGGACATTCACTCTCAGGCACTTCCTGTTTGTCCTGCCTGTGGGCCAAGCATACCTCTGCGGCCAGGGAGAGAAGTGACCGAAGCCTCATGTGCTGTATCCGTGCTCGCAGGAGGTGGCTGTGGGCATTTAAAGCCGAGAGACAAGGAGACAGGGAGGGCACCCTCCAGCCATGCCCAGGGCCCAGGAGGAGATGACAGGTGACTGCTGGGCACAGGGATGGGCCCCCTGCCCACCTTCCTGCCTTGCCAAACCCCTTCCCCCTGAGAAACCGTAGCAGCTGAAGGTGGCTGGGAGGCTGTGCTTTCAGGGCTCCCCAAGTGACACAGATAACAGTCCGAAGCCTCCTGGGGCTGTTTCCCTCTCTTGCCTCCTATTTTACGGTTTTACTTCCTGTAGCATCTATAGGACATCGCCTATTAGTCTTGGAGTCCTTTTGTCCCACATCTGGGGAACTGGAGATGCCTTGAGACGCTGGGTCCCGCCAGACCCCTGTGCAGAGATTCATGTTGGGATCGGGACCGCTCATCTCCATTTCTGCAGTGTAGATAAGTAAATGAACTTGCCCTGGAGTTTGCTGACTCAAGTGTTCAAGGTGTAATGAGCCTAGAATCCCCACTGATGGACCCAAAGCAGGTTTCTGTAGCTTCATAGCCAATGGGAGGAAGACTTGGAGAGGGCCCTGGGGGGAACAGACAGAGCTGGGCAGCTTCTTGACTGCATTCTCTGCTAGTGACTTCTGTTTCCACTTGATTTTCAGAGGCAAAGGCAGTGAGTGCACTCTGTGAGTTCTGTGTTTCCTGGCACCCACAGGAAGGATGGGGCATTGGTTGACCTCCGTGGTCTAGCCGTTCTGCACCCAGAGGAGGTACATTCAGGGCTGGAGAGATTATAGTCCTCTGGGAGCTTCTCTCCATGATATGGGTATTCAGTAGTGAGCTCTCACACAGATACATGCTTACTTTTAAACTCCAAACACTGTAACTGAGAAATTCAGAGCACTTGGGGTCTTCGGTGGTAGACTCTTGTGCTTGTGCGCTCACAGGAAATGGTGTCCTTCTCTCTGCTGTGCATTAATATGAACTTGAACTCTGTGCATAAAATCTCAGGTGTGCTGATTTGGACTCCATGGCAATTTGTGGATATGTAAATAATGTGGCTTTCACCTGGCAAGTCCGCTCTCCTTGCCATATGCCAGGAAGTCACATGCCAACCAGGAGAGGGGAGTCTTTTCATTGACAGCATTATTTGGGAACATATCTGTATTTGAAAAAATCCACTATAACCCCATTGTTGTTGGAGATGCAGTTGATAAATGAAGGTAGCAAAAAATATGATTTTAAATCAGTTTAATAAAATTATTCAAGTAGATTTTTAAATCATTTTTACAGTTGATTTAACATTTGTGACTGCTTTATAGATTATGATATAGGACGGTGTTTGCATCTTTGCAATTTTATTCCAATTTAGAAACAGTACAAATATTAATATTTGCTTCAATAATGGAGCCTGTGAGAATTAAACTTGTCTTTTCTCAACACACATTTTATGAAAATGATTTTAATATATTTTTGAGGAAACTCTTGCAGGAAGTCCTTTTAACAAGGACTTAAATGGAAGTCTCTTCTCAAAAGTTTCTTCTGAGGCAAAGGGGAACAGTTTTCAGGGAGCAGGGTTTGTGGGAGACAGCACCTGATTCTTTCTCTACAATTGAAGAAAGTTTTGAAGCTTCTAGAAATGGTTTCTTAAGGATTAGGAGCCCAATTAAGTAAACATTGATTGGTATCCCGTGGGTTGCCTTGATCACTCCGAGGCTGGGAGACGCTGGGTCTATGGAGAAACCAGACAACCGGCCGGTGTTGGGGGAGATTTGGGCTTCACGGGCCCAGCTCTGTTCTCACAGTCACCTGGGGATTGTCCACTTCTCAGCTTTGTCTTAGTTTAGTAGACATTGTCTCAACGGCCAGGTGACCGGTGTGCAGGTGTTACCTGGGTCCTGTTAATTCGTCCTCTCAAAGGCTCCCGGTCAGCTCGTGATGAACCTACAGAGCAAATCGCAGGCTGCAAGGATGGGGCACTGGTCACTCACCTCCCTGGGGGGCCCCACATGCGGCCATCGGGCTGTCCACACCAGGTGCGGCCACAGTGCTTCCAGCTTAGCGCAGATGATCGTGGGGAGGGCGTCCGCTCTCTCCAGTGTGGGACGCGGCTCCCGGCCTGATGTCTCGGTGGGAACAGCTTCCCTGGGAGCAGGAAAGCTGGCAGCACATTGACCCCTTAGGGTCCTGTCTGAGCCTGACCCGTGGAAGCCGCAGAGAGATAACTGCACATTTTGTGAATTGTATATGACGGCAGAGACTTAGACAACCAACTTCTCCCGTCGTATGTGAATTTTGTCTTCTTTGGCACCAGGAAATCCTTTTCAAAGCCCCCTAAGGACTTGGGCACAAAGCCTGGATCCAAGGCGGGGCCCTTTGTGTAGGCCACCCTCTCTGGTTTGGGGGGATTTGGTGAACCCTGAGTGGGAGCAAAGACTCTTGGACAGGGCCTGGGGCTCCTGTCTCCACTGGGCACGGGGCTCACGGGGTGGGGGCATGGGCAGCCTCTGGCATCACCCTGAGTCACCCGTTTTCTTCCCTGGGCCCGGAAGAGGCAGAGTTTAGAGACCTCTCCCTGACGTGGTGGAGAACCTCAAAAGCTAGAGCGGTCAATGAGAGTTTCTATTTAAGAAACAAAATGGGTTGAGAGGGCTTGAGGTGAGAAATCAGCCTGGGAGGGTCCACAAAATAACAGTATGTGGAGCATTTAGAAAGAATCAACAGCTACCAAGAGAAGCCAGGGGAAGGTGTCTTCAGGTGCCCGCAGAGAACCTCGTGGGGATCCGCAGCTTTCTTCTGCAAAAGGCCAGGCCAGTTTCTGGTGATGAGTGGGAGGTGCTCAGGGTGTGGTGCCGGCTCAGCTCCAGGGGCTCGGGGACGCTGGCAGGGGTCAGAGAGGCTCACGAGCTGCAAGGTTTCCCTCCCGAGGCCTCCATCTTGGCCTTGGCCTTGGCCAGAGGAGCTGAGAGGAGAGCTGCCCAGCCCTTGACTCTGGCCACGGGCGCAGCTGTGCACTAGGCTGGGGCTCCCCACCCCCAACTGGCCCTTCATACATCACATCACCTCTTGGGAACGAGCTACCAGACCCAGTTCCGCTCACAGCCCCGGTGACTGTGGGAACCCGAGACAAGAGGAAACCCAGTGCTTTTCAAACTGCAGGTCCTGAGCTGCAGGCCCAGCCTCTGCACTGGCTGCTGGACCCTTGGGACGGGGCAGGGTGCTGGGAGACATCAGCATGTTCCCCAGCTGACCGAGCTAAGAGTCACCCCAGGGCTTGGGATACATCCTGAATCCTGCCACCTTCCTACAGCGATGCTGATGCCGAGGGCCTGGGAATCTGCGTTGCCAAGGCTGCGCCTCCCCGCCCCGACCAGGTGACTCTTCTGCTCAGGCGTTGGAAATGAGCTTGGAATGAGCTTTCTTCAGCACCAAAGCCTGGAGGGTGTAACAGGGCCTGGGGCGGCCTGCTGTTCTGGAGCTTCTCGGGTTCCTGGGGCTCCCAGGTCTCCCCCCAACCTCCTCCACACCCATTCCCTTACTGCCCAGAGTTTATGTTTGCTTTCTGCTCTTCAGCAATCTGTCAATTAAATCCTCCTTCAGAACTAAGGGAGGGGCATGTTGCAGTTCACTGTTCAGGACTGAGCCAGCCCAGCGGGAGTGACTTCCTTTCCTGGCAACAGGTGATCGATGCTTCCCTGTAGAAGAAAGGGGTGGAATGGCATCTGAGCCCTAAATCCTGCTGCCAAGCAGCTGTGGAGGCCACTTCAATACAGGCTCAGGACTCCCTTTATCTGGGCACCAGCCTGATGTTTTATTTTTGAAAGTTAATCCATCCATGAGGTGGATTATCAATAGCGCCTTCCCCTTAACAGCTGCTCTACAGTAATCTCAGAACGAACAGAGGGCAGTTTCGGTGCCCGTGGCTGGATTACTGAGGAGACACCCAGGGCGAAGGAGAAAGGTGCAGATGGTGGGTGTTCTTGGCTGCGGCAGAAACAAAGCCTACTGGGTGGGCACCAGGAGGCCCTCAGGGTGCGGCGCTAGGAGCAAAGCCCACGGGTGGCCCGGGGGGGCCTGGGGGGCTCAAGGCTGTGTGGCTCCCTCAGCAGATGCCCCTTTGGAGCATCCTTCCTGCACAGAGGAGGCTGGCGGGGTATTCTGGCGGGGCCCTGGGTGTGGACCAGCAGGGAGGGGATGGGAGGGTGGGCTGAGTGTCAAGGTCAGGGATCAGACGCCCTGCCCGCAGGTTCAGTAGGAAGGTTACAGGCAGGTGTGTGTTGGCTCCTGACAGTCTGCACACCCGGGTGGCTTGGCCCCCACAGAGCCTCTGAAAGCCTGGAATTGGTAGTTAACATTTAAAACTCAAGGGATTTCACATAAAAATCTGCATTTCTGGCTCCTCCGGAAAATTCAGAGGTATTGCAACCCTCAGCCTGTTTTGCTGCAAGGCAGTGGTCAGCCTGAGCTGGGCAGCTGCTGCCCCTTTGGACAGGGCTGGGGTCTCTGGGATACCCACCACCATTCCCCCTCCCCCGCCCCGCATCAGGAGCTGGAGTTACTTGCTTGGTGCATAGGTGAGCGAGTTTCCTTCCACTGGGTTACCTGGGCTCGGTTTACCCAAGGTCCCTGTCTCTACTGCGCACTCCCGCAAAGGCCCAGGCCCCTGCAGGAGACAGGGAGGGACAGGGGCCACAGGACAGGGCGGGGGTGGGTGGCACAGCTGAAGAAGGGTCAGGCTGAACAGGGAAAACACTGGCAGGTCTGAACAGGGCTGGCTCCGCTCTGTTATAACAGGAACTGGGAAGGGAGAGGCAGGGACCCATGTGGAGAGTCTGCCCCCTCCGCCCCCAACCTGTTCAGGCTACAGTCATCATTTTACAGTTGTTACGGAGCACCTGCCAGATATGCCCTCCACCCACCCTAAGAACATTCCCTCTTCCCACCCCAAACCTGTACATCTCCCAAGTTCTGCAACAGCCCCTGCCTGCTTTTCTGCACTTCAGGGGAAACCTCACTTGCTCTGGAATCCTCTGCAGATGTGAGAAATCTATTTTCAAGATTGAGACCCACCGAGTGGATCACTGCTCAGTTTGTCCCTGGCAAATAACCTAAAAGGGTCTTGATTCACCAGGCTTCAGGCAGAGCTGGGTGCCAGGCCTTTGCGTGGTGTTGAGGATGAAAGTGTAAGAAACAGGCAGCTGGGACACTGTGTGTGTGCTCAGCGTGGAGGGAGAAGGAGCACAGTGGGCTGTGGAGCACCAGAGAGGGCTTCCCGGTGGAGGCAGCAACTGAGCTGGGAAGGTGGGGGGTCCCCAGCAGAAAGGGCAGCGAAAGGGAGAGCTCTCGGAACAAATCCTTCCTCAGTGTCTCTCACCTGCTTATGCCAGGGTGCTGGCCTGGAAGCACCCTGGGGCCAAAGGGCCCTTCCTCCCAGCTCTGAGGGCAGCACCCCACCTGGCCCAGCAGGTACTGGTGGTGTTGAATGTTTTCTTTTATCTTACTCGCCTATTGTCCTAATGTGGATTCCAGGAAACCAGACTGCAGCCTGGTTTATGAGGTGGGAGGCTGGTGCAAACCAGCCTCATTTGATGGGTGCTAATTACTTAGGAACAGAGTGGCTGGAGCCCTTCTGTCCATTTCCACCTTCTGAGCTCTCGGTACCCCCCCTCCCCATAGCATCTCCACCGTGTGAGAGAGAACAGCACCTCTGGAGGCCGCAATAGTGTCAGCCCAGCCACCGTGGGATACAACAGACGCTAATTGCGTCCCCGAGGCGGTTCCCTGAAGTTGGGGTCACTCCACTGTGTCTTTCCTAAGTGATTTGTGCATAATGGACAGCGAGAAAGGGAAGGGGAAAGGCAGGACAGTGTCAGCAAGCCAGGCGGGAGGGGAAAGAGGCCTCACCGCGGTAAAGGGGCTTGAGGGTCCCGGGGCAGAAAAGCTGCCTCTCCAAATCCCCAAACCGCTGGTATCACCTTGACTCTAAACCCCAACTCCTGAGCCCAAGTTTGGGGTTTGCACATAGCCTGTCCCCAGTTGCCTCTAGTGTAAACCCACTGTGCGCTAAGGATGTTAGGACAGGTGTGCATTTCCTGAAGGTAGGAGTGATCTATTAAGAGGAATTATGAGATGTACAGTCGGAATTGGTTTCTCTCCCAAAATATACATTCATGCTGGTTGTGCGCATACGCAAACACAGTATAATTCACACAGGCAAGCAAACCAGCCCCATCTAGATTCTTGGGAAACGACCAGCTCTCAGATGAAGCTGGCAGAGGGATACAATTCAGACATGACACCCATTTCTTTGGAAAGATGCCTTCCCCACCCCCAGCAAACGTGCCAATTGGGCATAACATTAAGTAACGTTGGCAGGGGGCACCTGGGGTCCCTCCCGGCCCTGCTTCTGGGGTCTGCAAAGATGGTGTCTTTCTTTCTTGCTCTCCCTCTCTGCCTCCTCTAGGCCCCGGGGAGAATGGCATGGGGAATAGGGGCGGTGGCACCCTCTTTCCCTCTGACCACCCTCCGGGCATCACCTCCAGCCCCTGAGATGCCCTCTCCCCAGGAGGTGAAAGAATCACCTGTCTCTTTTTGGCACTAACACCCTCCTGAATGCCACGAGGAACTGGTGACCTTAACTCTGGTCTCCATGACGACAAGATGGTATATGTTTAATTAGTTCAGGCTTATTTTTGGACCAATTTTCTTTTATTTTAGGGCAATGCAAGCTATGATAACTGTAAGTATGTTTACGAGGCGCACGAGGCTTAGCTGAAATGTGCCAACAATTCTAGTCAAACAGATGGTGACCCCTGATTCAACTTGCCCTCTCATTCAATTATTCAGCTGTATTTAATTTTCCTCCGGGTGACTCACATGCCATGCTGCCATCTCTCCTCTAGGTGGCAGAAAAGACCACCTTTATGGCTGCAATAAAAGGTTGAAAGCCAGGTCTCGGGGACTTTTCCCAGCCAGGCCTTGGCTGCAGGAAAGGATAATGAATTTCAGCATTGGAACAATAGTTTCTGCCTAATATCAAATGATGTGAAAGAGTGGAAAAGAATTGGGTCAAATTGTATGTGATTTGGCCACAAGCTCTAAGTAATCTCCATTCTAATAAGAAATTTGAAAGACCTTCCAGGCTTAATACCCTCCCAAATAATTTGTTTGGAGTTTAAGGAGTTTTACAGTGTTAGGGCTGTTTTTATAATTGTGGAAATGTTCTGTTTTCATTTTGAAAACCTCAGCTATTTAATTTTTGGTGGCTACCAGCCCACCTAGTTGGGCTGGGGTGGTCGGTGGGAGGGGGGGAAGCTGAGCGGAATTTCTGCTCTTTTCCTCTCCATATTCTTTACTTTCCTTTCGTGCTGTCAGGGCTTAGCATTTGGAGTTGAAAACTGGATGTCCCTGTAAAAAGAGGAATGGAATTGCTCACTAAGTATCTTTGCAAAGACATGACCTTTCTAAGGAAGGAAATGAAGAAGCATGTGGTCACAACCCATACTCACCACAGACTGGATTTTTTAGAACATTTGGAAGATGAAACAATCTACTCAATTACTGCCTACTCCACTCTGTCCCGCTCTCTCCCCAAATCCTGCAGCAGGAGGGGTTGTACCCAGGACACATTGCACTAATGTTTCCTGTTAATGGACATAGCTGGTTAATTAGAGTATGGAATTCATGCCTTTATTCATACCTCATTCAACTTAAGAATTCATACCTTTAACACTGCTTTTTTTTTTTTTTGATTCATTAAGACAAGCTCATAGCATGTTACATATATATTTCCCCTCTGAGAATATCTCACTTTAGAAATCCTCTTGGAACATTGTTTATCTTCCCTGTCCTGCATTTGATCAAACCACAAATAAAAGAACCATGTGTCCAACCAAAACCAAGCAGGATCCACATGTGCGTGAAAGTATCGATGCAGAGACTGCTACCAAAGACAATAAATTGAATTTCCATGGATTAATGGGAGAGGTTTCCATAGATATATTCATTCTACCTGAAAATGCTCAGTTCTCGTTTCTGCTTAAGAGAAAATTCCTGGTGATGGAGAGGTTAAAACCATGTGCATGGACTGTATTCCTGGAACTTCATTTTAAAGGCTTGGCTTTGGCTTGCTTTCATGCTTTATTTTATCCAGCCAGGGCTTGGTTCAGTCGTTTCGCATTAAAGGGTCTACGTGTAAACCAGGAAATCTGTAGTTCAGGCAAGGGAGAGGGCTGTTGCGCTTCACAGGATGACTTCCTAGGGGGTGATGGATGTGGGGGAAGAGCTGTGTGCAGCAGCCGAGACCTGACCCCGCTGGCCCGGGAGGCGGCCTCACCCAGCCTTGGAGGGCAGGTGCAGTTGCACCCTATTTATGTCTGGGACACTCACACTTAGCCTTGTGGGGCTATTTATGGTTTCGGTGCAGCTTCCAGGGGGTTAAGTTGGGGGGTGGGGTGGGGGGGGGGTCACATCTCAATTACAGCTGCTAAAGCCACACAAATTGACTTTATTTAACACCTTTGCCCTCTGATTAGGCTACCAGATTGGGCTCATCACCTTCCTGTATTCCCAGAACCCCCTTCTCCTTGGCACCATTAGATAACTTTGGGGGCTTTCCCAGGCCCTCACAGAGAACTGCATAGAGCACCAAGAGGGTATGAGTGCATCCCATGTGATACTCCGGGGTCACTGGGTTCCCCACTCCGAGGGTAGGCATGGCATCTCTGTTTCCCATGTTTCACCCGCCTCCCACAGGGATGAAGGAACAGCAAGACGGGTGCTTTGGAATGAGCCTCTTAGAAGCACCATCACCTGCCCTTGTGGTCACCCTATTTGAGCTTCTGGAGATGCCAGTTGGGCAGAGAAGCCCAGACATCTGGGGGCTCTTATGACTGGGGAGTGTTTTTGTTTGTGTGTGTCTGGTGTGTACGTACAGGCTCCTATACACAAGAATCCCTGCTGATTTGTAGGGAAATCAAACTCTAAGATCCCCATCCAGCTTGGCTCCTTGCAGACGACACTTGCAGCAGCATGGAGGCCACATCAAGGGAGAGAGGAAAGGGAGGGCAGCCTGGGGTGGGGGTGGGGGGCGAGGCAGGGGACATGTGTGGTAGCCAAGTTCGGTTTAAAAAAATAAATACTGAAAAAATCCACGGCTTCCCTGGGCCTCTGGCTTCAGTCTGGGATTTGTCCATATTACATAATCGGTCACAAAGGTATTGTACATTAAAGAAACGGTCCCATGCAATTGCAGCAAAGGGAGGGGGGACACAACGCCACTTTGACCTCCATCACCGGCGGGGGACCCGCCACCCGCCACCTGCCCCACGGTCTTGCCATTTTGCTGAGTTCCCAAGTTACTCTGCCGCCCAGAACATCGTTTGTTTTTCTTTGTTCCGAAGACACGCTACATGAGCATTTGCGTGAGGCCATCTGTATCTTTACAAGGAAATAATGGAACAGGTAGAGAATGTGTGTCGGTGTTCAGTATCCTGACCCGTGGCTGTGCTCCTGCGCGATGGGGTGAAAGCCAGAAGTTCCTCTTCGGTGGGACTCAGAACCCTGTCCGTGGGTCAGTGCAGGTGCCGCAGACCTCCCCTCCTCTCCTCTCCTGTCTCTGGCTTTGCCTCCCTCCTGCAGGCTCTCATCCCCCCTGACAGTCCTGAGGAGGGTCTCTGGGAGGGGGAGCTGTCTCTAGCCAGCTCTTCTGCAGCAGCCAGCCGCCCCCCAACTCCCAGGGACTGCCCCCCTTCTTTTGGAAAGGGCCACCTCTTTTTTTTCCCTGAAGGTGGCAGTGAAAGAAAAAAAATGACTCCCTTTGAAGGTTTAGGAATTTTATTACAAAACCGATGGAGCACGCATCCCCTTCGTCCCCATGTGCCCAGGGGCGCTGACAATGGAAATCCCAGCCCCACAAAGTGGTTCTCACCTGGGCCAGGCCACCCCTCTCCCCTCTTCCTCCCTTGCCAGGATAATTGAGGATCATAATGCCGGGGAGGGAGCTCGGCTCGCGGGCTGTCAGGTACCTGCGCGTCTTCATGTCATCCGTCAGCATTGAGCCCCTCTGTCATCTCTCCTCAGCCTTCAGCATCGTGCTCTCTCATCGCGTTCATTATCTCGGCTCAGACCGGCCCTCCCCCCCCGCTCCCCCCATCCAGTAAATGCATCTTTGTGCAACTCTCAGTCTCCGATTATGAATCGATGATCATGTGGTATAAGAGAGATAGATGGCTTTTAGTTCCATCTTGTCTCCCCTAATTGTAAAATATTAGTTACATTACACTGTGTCTTTTGATTAATGGAACTTATTTGGAGTAGCCTATCTGAATCCTCCCCCTTCTAAAGTCCTCCACTGACTTTTGAGAATTGAGTGATTTCACTTAAAGCAGACAAATAGGCCCTTCAGTGGGGAGATAGTGAGTCTGTGCTACTGTGGGCAAGACAGGCTCCCCACATGAGCCGCCTGTGCCGGGAGAGGCTCCACCGGCCAGGCAAACCCTGGGCTGCTAATACATGCCGCGAGAGGAACTGCCTTCCCTTCCGTATTTCACCCCCTTTTTGGCAAACCTAGCCCATCTTGCTGACTTGCAAAACAGGATGTGAAACCAAATTGAATTAAAATTAAATAAATTGCAGATTGCCACATTCCCACACTCAGCCTGCGAGAAGCCAGTCAAATCTGAACTTTGATGGATTTGCGCTCTTGCTGGCCGGCTCCCTTCTCCCTGCGCAGGGCAGGGCGGCCAGGAGCATTCTGCAGACCACAGCTGACACCGGGAGACAACGTTTGTCCTTTAACGCAGAATTCACCTTATTTGGCACTATTTACTTAAATATGTCTGTCGATAAAGTCCTTGCCATACAAAAGGGAAGTCGGTGGCTAAATCCCTTCTTATAAATAATCACTGCCTATCTTTTCAGTGTAAATTCAAGGACACGTTCACTTTCAACCTATCAGCTCAATTAAAAAGGTCTATTTACTGTCGATGTGTATAATGTCTATATCTCGGGGAAATAGGAAGACTGACTTCATAAACAAACTACCAGAAAAAGGCACTGCAGGTTAGGAATTCTAGAATGCATCTTGATAGGGGCACTTTCAGGACACATGCTGTATAAAATGCATGCAAATATTTCTCTCTATTTTTTAGGATAGGCTTAGTATTTTATTCTGACCTTTGGATTTTTATTTTTACTTTTATTTGCATGATTCTTGTAGACACTGCCTATTATGTATTTTCTGGGGATATGCTATTTCATTTAATGTACTAGAGGCAGAAGATTGATTTTATTATGTGTATAGGAAGCTGGTAATGTTTTACTTTATTTATTTATTTTTTTTGAGAGCATAACAATGTGTTTATGGCTGCCAGGAAAAGTGAAGGGAGCAAAACAACCGTGCCTGAGTATAAAATTCACCCTGAGGAGTAGATGCCCAGAAACATGTCGATCACAGATTGGCAGGCTGAGCGCTCGCCACTTCAGCCACGGCCCGCCTTCCACGCCCGTTTGCACGGGGGACCTTGCGGGCGTCTGGAGAACCAAGATACACGTCTGCTCTGGGTTATCACTCAGGTACCCAAAGTGCTACCCCTCCTATCACCCGAGCCTAGATTTCAGATTTTATTTATTTCATTTTTCTGTGTGTTTTGAGTCCTTGCTTTGGGGAAAACGTATGCTTGAGGACTCTTTGTTCTGAGTATCAAGGGACTCTTTAAAATGTCAGCTGAGTTTGGGCTGTTGTGTCTCATAAAACTCCTTAGGGCTTAAGATGTACTTTCTCCAAATTCTCATTAGCGGTGTCGTTCAGTTATGCACATCCGTCATATTTTGAGAGTATTTTATAGAATATTCTTACTACAGCATGTGAATGCATATTGACAATTGTTGGCACTTTTATATATTCCACGATACACTTTTATCTGTTATGGATCCATAATAACAAATGTGTAGTAAAAAGCTATATCAAAAGGCAGTTATCCCACATGCATAAAATGCTCTGACTAGGTCTCTTCAATTTTCTTACTGCAGCTTCTGAAACCCTCACTTCATCCTGATGGACAGCAATCTTTCATTTAAGTAAAGTGCGTGCCCGCGAGGGAGTGATGGCGTTTCTAAGGCCGGCGGTGGCTCTTGTCTAGGGTAACCCCTGCGTTGGGGCTAAGAGCAGGGCATGAGGAGCTGCACACAGCCCTGGCCGCCTCACCTCTGGCCACCTTCTGCTGGAGACGTGTCATCCCGGGGAACACGGGTTGGAGAGAAAGCAGGCAGGACCTTCAGGGACTGGGGAACAGCAGCCGACGTTTATGGTCGAAGCAGCAGGCAACGTCTGTGCTGAACTCTGGGTGGGTGTCATCAGGTGGGCCCTGCCATGCTCAGATGAGCCCCTCTGACAGATGAAGAAACGGAGGCTTGCAGATGTGCTGGAGCTCGCTCAAGGCCAAGCAGCTGTTAAGGGCTGGGGTCAGGCTGCCTGCCTCCCAGACCAGGCTCTTCTCGTTCCTCAACCCTGTCTGTGTGTGTTTGGAGTTAAGTCTGGGCTTTAACCGACTGCTCGATATCATCCTGTCGTTCTGAGGATTCAGTGAGATGATGATCCCCGTACAATCCCCGACACGTAGTTAGAGCTGAGATACCGAGAACACGTGTGTGAGGGGTGGTGGTGTGAGGGGCAACCTACCCCCAAATAGAAACCGCTCCCTTTAGGGAACCCTCGTTTCTTCCTTCCCGTTCTGATTTCCTGAAGCATTTTCTGGGAGAGTTCGGAAGCTCAGTCCCTTGGGTAGGCTTTCGGATTGGTTGTGGTTATTGTTGTGACAGTGTGGTTGTCAGACAGGAAATAAAACTTTGGAGATTTCCTCTAAAAGGAAGACAGCCAGGGCCTTAGGACTGTGCGTGGATGGGCTGCGTTTGGAGTGACCAGCAGGAGGTGGGGTCACCTGCAGTCCTGACTTCTCCATGTGTCACGTGGGATGGTGGGTGTGGAAGCTCACAGCCAATTGCAAAGTGTGATGCACGTGTAAGAGAAGAGAATGAGAGCAGTGATGGTGCAAAGGAAAGGAAAATGGGCAGGTGTGCTCGTTGGTTGGGGCTGCAGAATGAGGGTTTGCTGCTAGAGACCAGAAAGTGAAAATTTCAATGTGGCTTGTCATTTGGCATCATGTATTTTAAAAAATAAAATAAACATCTGGTTGTTTGAATGCAAGTGAGATTTCCCCTGCTTCCTTCCCTGCACGACCCACCCCCCCGGCCAATTTCAGCCAAGCTGTGTGTGTAAACACAGCCTTAATTGATATCAGGTTAGGGGAGTCTGGGAAAGGTGCTGCAATTCAGAACCCTGGGATGGGCATCTTGAGACGTCTCCAGAAACCCAACAATAGGCATTTATTTGCCGACAACCTACTATGTGCAGGGCTTTGTCAGAGATGGGCTGGCAGCAAATACCAACAAGACTGGGCCACCGTCCTCAGGGAGCCTCTGGCTGGCCGGGGAAGGACGTCCCAGTGCGGGCCAATCCTGCCATGGAGGGGGGAGGTTGGGCCCCCTGGAGTGGGCAGGGGGCTCCAGGGAAGAAGCTCAGAGGAAGGGATTGGAACCCGGATAATTAAGCTCGAGATGAATTTGGTAACGAAGCCTCATTTAGTTCCCATTCAGCTCTAGTCTCCCTCTCTGTATAACGACACATCTATTTTGAGACTCAGGAAAGAAATGCTTCAATTTGCAAAGTAAATGTTTGTTTGGTTGTTTATTAATAATCATTTAAAGTATTCCATTGGATCCTTTGGCGCTAAATGGCTGTCTCTCCAGTCTCATCCTTAAGGCAGGATCTTGGGGTCCTTTGATGGTTCAGAGAAGAGGGGTCTGGAGTCGGACCCCCTGGATTCAAACACTAGCTGCCCCGCTTCCTGCTTCACCTGGCCACGTCACTGATTGTCTTTACACCTTGTTTTCCACACCGATAAAGTGAGAGGACCTACTTATCGGGCTGTGTGAGGACTATTTAGATGCGATGGTAAAGCCCGTACATGTGATCAGTGGCCCCAGGCTTAAAACAAGGGCAAGGAGTATCTGATAAAAAAATGCACCTGCTGCTAACAAAAACGATATTTTTTTTCTCTTGGTGATGCTTGGTCCTTCTTTCCCTTCCAGTTTGGTCAATCACTTTAGAAGGAATTTTGCAGCGTGAGTAAAGATACTGGCTAATTATTATGAGTAATTTATGGCTTGGGGTCAGTGTGGCTACTTCAAACAGTCTGAGCGAGGAAAGGTAGAAGAACATATTTCCAGGGAAGCAGATGGCTGGAGGTGGGGAGGGAAATCCATTTGTGTATAGTCTAAATTCCTCCAGAACAAAATCTAGACTATCTTCCCAAAGCGAACCAACCAGCCAACCAGTCTGTGGAAGAGGCAGAGGTGATCAGGAGCCCTCTGTATTAAGAGTGGGGTCTGCTCTGGACCACCTCTTCCGCCCTGGTGGCCCAACCCCCTACAGACACATGTGAAAGAGACAGACTTTGCATCTGGGCCAGTTGTCCCAAAAGGTCTGTGGCCGGGGATGAGCCCGCCTCTGCCCGGATCCCAGGCCACGTGTAATAGGAAGATCCTGACAGTAAAAATCTTCTTGTCACTGAGACATTCCTCAACTGTTAGCAATCAGTTTGGAGGTGGGGAGGATGGGGGTGGGAAATACCAAAGGACATCAAAGAGGGTCTCACTCCCAGACTCTGCTCTGTTTCAAGGCTCTAATTTGGGAAGGTTGTGTGCTAAATAATTTGTGAGCCTCCAAACACGCAGGTTATTGTCTGTGGACAGATGGTGTATCACGTTTTATCGCTTTTCCTTCTGTGGGTCCTCATATGTGGGACTGATGTGCATTCTGAAGTCTTTGTCTCCTTGCTAAAATCTCTAATCTGAAACAGGCAATCAAGCACAGAGGCAGGGCTTCAGAAGGCATAATCAGAGTTTTAAAAGCAAAGGGGAGGGGGAAAGCCAGAAATCCAAGTGCAGTTATGAGGCAGATGTGTTTGCAGAGAAGGCGAGAGGTTATTAGGGTATTAAAAGTGGACGAATGAAAGGGACTTCTCTGAGGAGAGGGAGAGAGAGAGCCAGGCCCTGGCGGCAGGCACCAGGGCGCGCCCGGCGGGGCTGGTCCCCCACCTTCCCCGGGAGCCCGGGAGCTGGGGCGATGGGGTCTTTGTCTCTGCAGGCGGCCGTGGCGGGGCCTGGGAGGCCCCATCTTGGAGCTGCGGCCGCCCTTAAGAGCTAAATCATGTTGATCTACAGGAAGGAAATGAAATAGACGAACTCTCTCCTCTTTTCTTCCTACGGATTTTTCTTTTTTATTCTGAAGATAGAATTACTGTTTGTAAGCATCTGAAAGTCATTAGAGGCCCTGCAGTCTGTCAGGTGCCGACACAAGAAACTGCTGAAACCGAACGGGTGCCTGCACCGAGGGCTGGGAATTTGTCATGTGCTGATGAGCAGTTATAATAATATATGAGCAAATCACAAGCATTCTGCAAATTAATCAAATTTTTTTCCCCTTCTCCCTTGTCTCTGGGAGAGTGGCTTTGCAGGCAGACGTAGGTGAAGCAGTTTTACTCACAGATGGTCGCTCTGGCATCAGATGGAATTTATATAACAGTAATTCTGATTTCCTGCCAAAGTAGCAGTGAACACACCAGGGAGATTGTAGAAGGCGAGTCATGTGGTTTTGCTGAGGTTGTTGTGGGAAGTTGAAGGGGGGAAATCTCAAATTTTCCTCTTTGCCTTTACTGTTTTTGCCTGAAGGGCCAGAAACGGAACGCCATTCTGCCATGGGCGAAATCCATCACATTTTTTCTTGTGACTTGTGCTGAAAGAGTGCTTCGCAGCTGTTGGGACTGCCGGCGGTGACAGAGCCCCAGGACTCCTGACCCTGACCCGCTCCTTACAAGACGGAAAGGGGAGCAGGTTCAGGAGTTAGTCGCACCGCAGGCTGCAAGGAGGCGGTGCTGATGCCTCGAGAGCCGCGCTCACTTACCCTCCGCTCCCCGTGGCATTGCTAAACCTACAAGGGCTTTTCTTTTCAAGTGTTTTATTAAATGAAGAGTCTAAAAGCCCTCACTTTAATTACACACGGGCCCCGTGTATAATGCCGCTGGATTTGCTCAAGTAGTTGAAAACGATGGTGCTGGTGATTAAACTGATGGTCTTGGTTTAGCAGCTCAAAAACCTGGGAGTGTGTTGGTGTGTAAGTGTGCGTGCACGTGGGTGCCGGCCCCAGGTCCCGGGAGGGTCTCCCTGTGAGCTGACACCCCCTTCTCCCCCTAAACTTCCCTCTCCTGGGGAAACCCTGGTCTGCCTGGTGTGAAGGGGGACGACACTTGACACTTTGGGGACCACGCTTGAGCGTGGATCTCACCGCAAGGTGCCTTCCCTGCAGAGGGGAAATGATACCAAGATGGCGTGTCAACTGCATTATGCAACAAAGTCCTGCTGTTGTGGGGTTTTTTCCTAATGTAAAGCCCTGCCCATTTGTTTTGGTTTACGTGACTACAGAGAAATAAGTGGATTAGACGGAAACTTTAGCATGCTTCATTGCAGCTGGGTGCCGACATCTGTCATTCCTCAGCCGTATTCTGGATCATGCCAGCCAGAGAAAGCAAAGTCTGACACCTTTGATTTTAGAGAGAGCCTTTT
The DNA here is from genome assembly GCF_028023285.1 of Balaenoptera ricei. NCBI lineage: Eukaryota > Metazoa > Chordata > Mammalia > Artiodactyla > Balaenopteridae > Balaenoptera > Balaenoptera ricei. The sequence goes on along the minus strand of NC_082657.1, from coordinate 20,760,006 downwards.
ATAGGGGGAGAAAAAGAGAAGAAAGGAGTAGCATTTCCTTTGTGACTTCATAGGAAAAGCCACCTCTCTCCTGTGCTTTATTTTATTTTATTTTTGGCATGTGACAACATTAGTGGCACTCAGAGAACGCTGAACGTTGAAAAGTTTATGTTTCCATCTCTCCCTTTTAGTTTGTAATTTTCTATTGTTCACGGTACCAATTTGTTGAATTGGGCATGATAAAGTGTAGCTGTTTAAAATATATCCAGTGTGCCCATCTATATGGATATATACTGTGGGTATGGACTGCAGGTGTCTGATGCATTTACGAAAAGAGGGATGTGTGATTCTCTCTCTCACATAAACTCACATTAATACAGTACAACAGCACTGAAATTTGATGGCATATGAGTGGCCCCGCTGCACTGTTTTTGGTGAGATATTCTACAATCCACATGAGCCCACCTGCCTCCCTCCCCCAAACCATATGAGCTCCCACCCCAAGAAATGTACTGTGTTTATGAAAGATGTGAGTGGGTAGTGAAGTATCCACAGATAACCTTGGATACCAGCTTTTAGTGGACCGGCTGTCTATATACTTACAGCATTTTGTGTTGGGTGATTTTGTGGGTTTGCCCCCTCCCCCCCCCCATTTCTTTTCTAGTGAGGCACGGTGCATACCACACCCTTGGCACACGCCAAGTTACAACATTGGCCCGCCTCCCATAGTTAAATTGTATAATAAAACAGAACCTACAATTACGGGCTGATGTGTTCATTTTAAGGGACACGATGGAAAACAGGAAACAAACCAGCAGAGACCACCCACTTGTTTATTTCACTGGGTGTGTGTGTGTGTGTGTGTGTGTGTACAGGAATGCAATTTATCTGCCACATGAAAAACCACAGGAAGGCTTCACCCCGTGACCCTGCCTCACCTGGGAGGAGGTGAAGCTCTGCTTGTTAGCCTCAAGACAGTACAAGGCGGAGGTTGAGAACTCAGGCCCCCTGGTGCCAGGCGGGCGGCTGCCTCTGAGAAGATCTTGCCAGACCTTCTGACTTTTCCAGATAAACTGGTAATCCATGTTTTTACATAAAAGTTCTGTGTTCTGAAACATTGGCAGTACCTTAAATCTTTTTAAATGTAGCGTTGGGGACAAAACAATAAAAACGTGTGCCTCCAGGTTGTGACTTCTGAGGAGGGTGGAAGCGTGTTATGTCCATAGTAGTGATGGAATCCGTGGAGCTGGCCCTGTGGCCACCTGGGCTCTGGGCTCCCCGTCAGATGGGGCGGTCCAGTCCCAGCACTGCACAGGAAGTGGTGTGGTTGAGGATGGTGGGGAGGGGGGATGGGGGGAGAAGGCCTATTCATAGAGCTGTGATTGGGAGACTGAAACCCAAGGTGACTCAAGGTGCACCGGAAAATGGTCAAGCTCTCATGTGCCCTTAGTGGACTCTGGGAGGAGGAGTGTGGCAGCCGGGACTGGGGTCCCGAGGGGTCTCCAGGGCACAGAGCACTTGGGTTTTCCTGGTGGGGAAAACAGCAGGGCAGAGGGTACGGTCCAGGTCTGCAGCCAGCCCCGGCATGGGCAGGGTGCAGGGGAGGGCTCTGCAGGGTCGCCTGTTGGGAGGGGGGGCTGGATCTGAGGAAGAATGCCAAGCAGGGTGGAGGGAAGCACGTCGGGATATGTCCTCACAAGACCAGAAACTGGGACCAGACTGGTTAAGTCAGGGCTGCCCACCCCAGGGTGTCCCTAGGCCCCCGTGAAGGTGAGAACGTGGGGCTAGGCAGAGGGGCCACCCACCCAAGGCAGGGGCCCGAGCCCTTCCTAAGAAGCTGCCCAAGGGGAACAACTCCCAGCCTCCAGTATCCAGTCCCTACTCTGTGCATTGCAGGCCCCCTAAGGGGAGGGAGAGACCCACCGAGCCCGAGTCACAGGAAGCCATTAGTGAGCAGTGACTGACAGAACGGTGAAGTACATACTTATTATGTAGGCCTTCGGTAAGTGCCCATGGGGCTCTGACAGCTGGCTTCAAGGATGAGTTGAGGCTTGGTTGGATCTGATTGGAAGGAGATTTGGGGGCTGGAGTGGGCAAATTCCTGGTGGCAATGGCAATAAATATTAGGTAAGAAGGGGTTGCAAGTTGGAAAGCCAGGCTAAGGAGGCAAGATGCCCTGGTAAGAAATAGGGAGCCATGGAAGGCTGGAGAGCAGGGATGGGCATAAGTACAGAGGGGATTTGGGGACTGGCATGGTGTGTAGAGCATGCCCACTGCCTTTTGCTCCTTCTGGTGTCTTCCTTCTGTTCCTAGAGTCCTTGCTGTTTCTGGGGTGGGCTGTTGACCCACTGAACCTGATGGTGCCCAGAGATGGGTTCACATGGAGCAGGGCTGGCTGTTACTGCATCTGCTAAATGCCTACTGCCCACCTTATTGCCACAGGAGCTTCAGATAACTGTATTCAGTCCAATATTCCTAAGGAGTGAAGATATGGATATTAAAAGTATGAATAGGAGGTGCTGCATTGGCTAATTTTAGAACCCTTCCTATTTTTGTCATCTCTTGAGTACCACCTTAATAATTTTACTTAATATTTATTAAAAGCTTTTAAAAAAAGGTAGCTTTATTTTAGCGATACTATCCAACTTTGATTCACTCTTTTTTTCCTAAGGCTGTTCACCTAAAAAGTGGTCAGCTCAGTTCTATCTAAAATCACCTCTGTTAGTGTGGTGTTCCAAGTACCTCCCTTCCCCAGAAATGCTGGGAGAGAGAAGAGAGTTTCAGGAGGGCAAGGTTTGCTGTGTGACACTGGGTGAGGTCCCAGCCCCTCTGTTCTCTGGCTCCCGCCTTGCATTGAAGGCAGTGTCCTCTCATTTTGGTCTCTCCCAGCATTTCTTTCAGGATTAAGTGAGCTCACCCAGAGACAAACACTGGGTATTGTTAGAGGATTATTATATTACACATCTAAAAATCTCCAAAAAAGGAACGTAAGTTCATCCATCGACCCTTGGAAGGTTATTTAATGATAAACATACATGCTTTCATAAAATCTGGGGAATGATTTAAGATCTTGGATCAATAGTTGCCTGTGAGTGCCAGTGGCCGGGCCTATGCTACAGTCTGGCTCTCCTGACCACCCAGGCAGGCTGGTGGCTCGCTGAGCACATCGGCAGCCTGGGGCAAAGAAATAAACAGGATTTAAGGCAAATTCTGCATGGCGTGGGCCAGAGCATGGAATGAAGTCACTGAGGAAGGGACCACCCTGAGGTCAGGGGGAAGGAAGGGCAGGACCGCCTGAGGCTGCTACTTCTGAGGTCCTGGGCTGCGGGGAGAGGTGGGGAGAGGGCTGAGCTGGGAGGATCTGGGGACTCCGACACCCCTGCCAGATGCTCTCTTCTGCTGACATCTCCTGGAATCCAGCCTCATCTTCTCAGCTTTCACACTAACTGAACTTGAACCTGAAGCTGCAGAGAGGCAGCAAGACAGTGGGTTGAGCCCTGGCTGCAGGCTCAAAGGGAGCTGGTGCAAAGCTGGGTTTTCTGCCTTTCTCTGGCTTCGTGGCTCTGGACACACACTGAGCCTCTCAGGACCTTGGTGTATTTAGCTGGCAAGTGGAGACCCTGACACCTGACTCTAGCATTGTCATTGGAATGACCATTCCAATTCAAGACTCCCACGCAACAGGCACTTAATAGAGTATTTGAACATGCAAAACCGTATCTAGCAAACGTTGATTTAACTCTTCTGATGTGCCACACGTTGTGCTAAGCATTTTACAGACCTTTTCTCATTGAATCCCTGCAACCCTATGAGTGAGCTATTATTAGTACACCCATTTTAAAGATGAAAAACCTGAGACTTGGAAAAGTTGACTAGCCAGCCCAAGAGTGTGTAAGCTGTAGAGACAGGTAAGGTTTGAATCCAGGTGTCTGGCTTGAGACCCCACGCTCTTCACACCGTGACTAAGTAATGCAAACACTGTATATTGGTAGGGCTGTATCCAGCAGGGTGTCCCACCCCCTCCTCCAGGAAGAGTTTCCCTGTCACCTGCTTGGCTTCATTGGGGCCACACTCTCAGCTGTGTCATCTCCTGATCTGGGGTGTTGGGCTATCACCGTCCACTGCATATCAACCAGATTCACTTTTTAAGAAAATTTTAAAATAAAAATTTAATTTTAATATAGATTTAGAATTACAAAAATGTTGCATAGGTTGTACAGAGAATTCTCATATATCTCACGCCCGTTTCCCCCTATTATTAACATCTTACATTGGTAGGGTACATTTGTTACAATTAATGACCCAATATTGATACACTATTATTAAGTAAAGCCCATATTTGACTCAGGTTTCCTTAGTTTTTACCTAATGTCCTTTCTCTATTCCAGAGTACCACATTACATTTAGTTGTCAGGTCTCCTAGGGCTCCTCCTGGCTGTGACAGTTTCTCTGTCTTTCCTCGTTTTTGACGACTTGGACAGTTTTGAGGCATATTGTGTAGAATGCCCCTCAGCTGGGATTTCTCATGGTTAGACTTGGATCGTGGGTTTTAGGGAGGAAGGCCACAGAGGTGAAGTGCCTTCTCATCCCATCAAATCAGGGTACGTGCTCTCCCCCTGACCTTGGTCACCTGGCTGAGGTCGTGATTGTCAGGTGTCTGCCTGTACGGTTCCTCTTTCCCACTTTCCACACTGTAGTCCTGTGAAGGAGGTCGCCATGCAGCCGGCAGAAAGGAGTGGGAGTTTCAGCCACCTCCTCCAGGGGGAGCACCTGTGTAGTAAATGGTTTGGAATGCGTGGGGCATTTGTACTTTTCCACGTAGGTATTGATTCAATCATTTAGTTGTGACAGTATGACTTGTGGATGCTTACTTTATCATTTACTTTGTTGCTGAAGCTGTTCCAGCGCTGGCCACTGGGGGCTCTCTCACTGGGCTGCGTGGGGCTTTACAATACCCCCATCAATGAATGTGTTTGGAGCAATTCCTTGCTCTCCGGCACAAAATGCTCCAGGATCATCTTGTGTATGTCCTGCTCTAGCCCTAGAATCAGCCATTTCTCCAAGGAGTCCTGGTTCCCTTTTCTTGTGAATGGTATTAGAAATCAAGCTCTGGGCTAAGTGTGCTTGTTGCCACTGGGATATCATGGGTTCTGGGCCCTCTCGGCTGACAGAAAAAGGAAATATATGTGTGTATATTAACCCTTGCGTATACTCACATCTCTACGGTATGTATTAAGCTAAACACAAGTTCACACTGATGTCTCCAATCTATTACCATATGGATCAAAATTTGCTTTTAAAATAGTAAAATATATTTTTTGATAGTGTTTTAAATTTAAACCCAAATCACAGGAAATTTAAAACCTAAAATTATTTATACTAAGGATATTCCAAAGTGTTTTAGCATCTTTGATTAGATGGATGAATATTTTTTTGAAAAGTGAAAACATAAATTATGTACCTGATTAGAACCATTCTTGCCTATTTAGAATTAGGGAAATTAAATATATATATATATATATATATATATATATATATATATGTGTGTGTAACGTGTGCTACTGAGAAAAGGCTCTTACTATCAGCTCAGTGCATGTTTGTGTATATTTTTACCCATCTCATTGTCCCTGCCGAGCCTGTTGAAGCTTGAAGGATGGCCGGGGTCCTGGGCAGGGACCCTCCTTGTTTGCAGCTTCAGGTTCAGAGCAGCAGACACTCCGAGGGAGCAGCCGGTGAGGGCCAAGTGGACACCAGGCACTGCCCGGGAGGCCTGACTGGCTGGCCAGCCCGCTGGTACCACCCAGCCTGGATTCATCCCAGGCCTGCGGGGCGGGGTCCACCTCTGGGGGGCCGAGTTTCCAACTTACCCAGTTGGCCCTATAGGTGGAGCCATTTTCTTACCTACCAGCATGCAGTTTGCAAATGTCCTTAGTTTCAAGGTATCCAAAGGGCTCTGGTTGGGGTGCAAGAGGGGGAAGGCTGTTATTAAGGAGTCTTGTTGGTACTTCCCAAGCCTCATAGCCCTGCGCATGCGAGCTGCCTCTGAGGGCTGCTTCTCTCCAGGTCATTACCAGGACCCTTCTAGAAAACAATGCCACAGAACATGGCTGCGAGAGACCCTTCTGTGGTAGCTTAGAAATACTCCATGATCCTGTGCTCCAAAGAAGATATTGCAGAAAGGAAAATGGGAGTGTCACAGGGGGTCAGCTGTGGGCTGCTGCAGGCCCCAGAAAGCATTCATGATGCTGCTGGTCACCAAGATTCTTCCTCGGCCAGCCTGGACTCTCATGCTTTCCAGCCTTCTTAGGGGTTTACACCCACCCAGTGTATACGTAAGTGTGGCCAGGGCTGATATAGAAGCCATAGCAGCAACGTTCCTCTTCATTTACCCACTGTTGTCTTTTTCCAGTTATGAACAATGAAAGGCCCCAGTGTGACCGATCTGAAAGACTTGCCCTGGTCTGAGAGATGGCTTGGCAGTGTGAGGACACAAGGGGATTGTCCCTGTCACTGTTTACCTGGGCCAGGGACCCTACTCTCCACCACTTACATACATGACCCTCTTCTGGACCCTCTGCCTTGTGTTGACCACGGAGCGTGAACCATGATTCTGGGGATTGCTCCTCTCCACGCTAGGATGCCCTTGTTCCAACATCCAGAGTTATGCCTCTGTCACAATGTATGGACCCTCTGGCAAACAGCACATGTGTCTTTCCTCAAGAATGTTCTTTCTCTCTTGGGGGTCCTTTCATAACCCCCCATTTTGAGCCATCTTTCAACGGGAAACTGGAGTCTTGCTCGAAGCTGGATGTCCTTCGCTCATGAACGACTGGCCCCTTCCTCTCTCCACTTGGGTCTCCAGTAGATTGCAACCCCTGAAGGCAGTCTTAAGATGTGTGGGCAGCTATTCAGCATGTATTGGGTGGGCCTGTGTCAGGCATGTGGAATAGATGCCCTTCCCACCCTCTTGGTGCTAAAAGTACTGCATCATTCCAACAGCAATCTGCTCAGGGCAATGCATGCAGCAGGTGCTCAATGTGTGCTCATGGAAGTGGGCTAGGGTCCAGGAGATGTGTGATGTGAGCTTTGACAGAGAGAGAGCTTACAAAGCCCTGTGGCTTGGTGCCAGCCATGGGCTCAATACCAGTCTTTGACGTGCGTCTGGAGGCCACAGTGGTGCTTGTGTCCATAAGGGGTGTGGCATGTGACATGTGTGCAGTATCATACATTATAGCACACATTCCTCCAGGAAGTTCATGGATTCCCTCCTGGAGCATCCTTGGGTCTGATCAAAGAAAGCTCTTTGTAGAGAATCTTCCCACAGGTGGTTTGCAGGGAGTGACAGAAGGGAATGGTGAGATGAGAGTCTGTTCTGAGAAAACCCTAAGGTTGAATTCCTGATCAGGAACTGGCTAGCTGTGTCTACCTGACTTTGGACAATTTTTTAATCTTAGTTTTCTTATCTGTAAAATGGGGAGACATTTCTTCACCATATATCCCCACTGGTGGTCATGAGGACCATTGAGGCAATTCCTATAAATGTGCTCTGATGAGTGGGTGTCGGACTGTTTTCTCACCACCCTGGACTAAGCACCAGTGGTTGGTCACTTACCCCTCTCCCCATCTCCTCTCCACCATCCCTCACCTGAGCAGAAACCACCAGCATGGAAAGTCTGGAAGCCTTGTGGACACAGCTCCTGCTCTTCCCCAAACCCAGCTGCCCACAAGTGTGGAGCTGTAATTAATGGATGGTCCCCCAAGGACAGGCATTTTCCTCTCCCCCTTAGGTACAGGAAAAGAGAAGATATTTCCATCATAGCAAGTAAGAAAAATGTCTCGTTTCCCCACTTTTGTTATAAACAATGTACGACTTGCTTTCTCCTTACTCCTCCTGACCCTCCACACTGTATACATATTTATATATTATTCATAGTGGATTAAAAATGAATGCTCTCTTTACCACGGCTCTACGGCGCAGTGACAATACAAATTAACGTATGATGTACTTAACTTTTTGCATGGCAGTGATGGGAAATGTTGATGGCCTCAAAGTGAGAGATAGAGAGGGGTGGAAAGTGGCCTGGTGGGGGAGTGCACATCTAGCCACACTGTCAGGGCCCGAGGCCCTGCCTGCAGACGGGGATGGGGGCTATTCGGGGCAGCAGCCTCGCTGCAGAGCTGGGAAGGCCCTTTCCCTTCCCGTCTCCCAAGGAATGAGGTCCAAGCTCCCCAGGGGGTCCTGTGGGCCCTTCCCCTGCCCAGCTCTCACCGAGCTCCACCTCCACCGTACTGACCTGCTTCCATGCCCCTGCACCCACCCAGCCTTCCTGTTCTTGCGCCTAGGGTCAGGCACGTCCTCTGTCTGGGGTAGCATTCCTCTCTTTTTCCCTTCTCTTGGCTACCTCCCTCTTTCCTTCATCCATCCATCCATCCATCCATCCATCCATTCACCTGTACTTTTGCTTGAAAAATACTTGATGGATATCTTTGACATCCCAAATTCTGTACTAGGTGGTGAAAAACAGCAGTAATCAGAAAAACCAAAAAACAAAACCCCACAGTCCCTGAGCCACGGAGCTGAGAGTCGGTCTTGTGGGGAAGACAACATAATTGTTTATTTGTTGAGCTACTCTTGTTGGATGCTCTACTGTGGAAGAGAAGAGTTTGCTATGATGAACCTCAGTGGGTCTGAGGGGACCCACACAGGGGAGGCCTTCGTGAGACTGAGGCAGATGCGCTGAAGGACAGGATTACAGTAATTCGATGAAGTAGGTGAGGGAGAGTTCTCGTGGAGGGAATGGGACAGGATTGGGCCAAGGTCCTGTGGTGAGAAAGAGTATAAAGTATATAAAGCATCTGGAGAGCAGAGAGGTCCCTGTGGCCAGAGGCAGCAAACTCAGGACTTTGAGGGAGAAGAGGGTGGAAGGGCGTGCAGGGGCTCATGTTCCTCTCAGCTGAGCTCTCGGAGCCCCCAGCCACCTCTACCATCTCCCACACTGCATTCCCTCAAAATGCCAGCCTTGTACCGGAAGAGGACCCTCTAGATGCGAGATCCTTCCCGCATGGGCCTGTGACCACAGCCCAGCCCAGCCCAGCCCACGTTTGCTGAACTTTGTCCAAGGGAAATGCCCCTGCTAAAAACTTGTTTCTTTGGACTCTGGAGGTCTTCCAGTTCCCCAAGCCCCCTTCAAAGGCAGGTGCCCAGAGGAGAGACAATATCTCTGGCTTTAATCCAAGACCACCTGGGACAAGACCACCTGGAACAGGCAGGCTAGTGTGAAACAGTGACACACAAAATGCTGGTCGAATCAGTGCTTTTGATGAAGAACAAAGCATAGCCTCCCTTGACCAGGCTTAGATAAGCAACACGATGACAACAATGAAATCAGCAACCATAACAATGACAGACTGCTGACATTCGTATAGCTCTTTGTCACTTACAAATTTGACACACCGTCTCATCTGATCCTCACAACAGGCTTATGGTGTCAGTATTAGTATTATCTCCCCATTTCCGAGGTGTGGAAACTGAAGCCTTGAGAGATCAAGTGCTCACTCAAGGTCAGACAGAGGGGAAACTGAAGCTTGGGTGTTAGTAGCCCCCCAGCCTCACAGAGAGGGGAAGCTAAGCTTTGAACCCAAGCTCCTGGTCTGACTCACACTGCTACTGCAGGGCAGGAGGACACCTGGAAGCAAAGATGCAAAACTGAGAGAGCTCTCTGTGGTCAGGCATGTGCAGAAAAGGATCTCCTGTGTTCAGAGGGGCCAAAGGACACCCTGGAGGGCAGTGCTTCTTTGTGGGGTTGAACTTGAGAGAGGCCAGTGTTTTGATGCTCTCCTCAAATGGGGAGCTGGCAGGGGTGGGTGCACTTATTCTCTTAAATTCAATCACCAAGAAAGGCTGTTAGACTCAACTCTGCCTTAAAGCCTTTGCTACTTCTTAGAAACTGATGGACAGTAACATCTTCATCGCCACCTGTAGACCCAAGTGAATGGCCACCTCCATCTCCAGTCTGCCAAGGTGGCACAGGCAGCGTGGCTGGTCTTTCCTCTCATTAAAATGTGATGGATGGAAGTTTGCAGAGTTTGTCACCCTGAGGGCTTCTCCTCAGGGGACAGTTGACCTGCCTCCACCTGGAGATCTGATTTCCTCAGAGCCCCACATCCACTGCAGCAAGAAGGTAAGAAAGGTCAGCGCAGATTTCCACGGTCCCTCCCACTGTCTCTGCCTTCAGGTGGGTCCCTTGTTCTGTCACACATATCGGAAAATCACAGTAGAATATTTAGTGGAGCTCTCAGCTTTAGGGTTTATTCTGAAGTCCTTGCTTATGTTCTTTGACCAAAACCTAACAGATCATTGTGTTTGTGCCAATACCAGGGACTTAGAATGGATGAATGGTATAGAGAAATATGAAACTTTTCATCCAGATTTAGCTGGACTGGGAAATGTATCAAGTTTCCAAAAGTGCTTTGCATACCAACAGCTTTCTGTTTGGGAGTAAATGTTCTCATCACCAAAGGATCAACCTTTCACTTACATTTGATTCTTGGGAGAACACAATGCTTTCTTCTGGACCCGTCTCAGCTCCTCATAACCACCTCCCTCAGGATGGACCTCTCATTTCTTCAAATAATTTTCTTCTACATCAGTCTCATGGGGAACTTTCAACTAACCCCTCACAAGGGTGTGTGTGTGTGTGTATCCTACAAAAACACATTGTGATCATGGTTCTCATAAGAATCGGAGAATTAGGACATCTGAGTACATTATATACATTGGAAATTTGTTTTAAAGTCAAACCATCCATGTTTGCTATATCTTAAGTTACTTATCTGTGCAATGGAGTTGATATCCTTAACAAAACTGCCATAAAGCTCAAATATGAGGTTAAACATACAGAAATGTATGTGCAAACCTGTGGGATGTAGGCCTTTGGGATTTTCAAGTGCTACCATTATCTACAATGCTTCTACTTACAAGGTATATTGCAAAATCAGGATTTACGATGATTCCAGTATTGTATAGACTTCTTTCTACAAATGTACACATGCATAACATTATACCCTTACATATAGCTCCCAGCTCACCTAAGTTAAAATGAAAACTACTTCAATACTAATGGTTTGACCACTGAAGTATCCAAATATGCCAGACTTATTGTACATCTTTGACTCTACCAAGAAATAGAGATTCAGATATAACCATAGGATAAAATAATGATTAATATTTTAAAACCAATTGGTAGGAAAAATATACTAAGTGCTTTTATGTCAAGTTGGCCAATTCAAAAAAGCTCTTATTGTGAATAAAGGTGATACTTGAGGTTCTCTGTTTGGTTTGCTAAGAGGCATGTGGGTCCCACGGTGACACAATTTGCAGAGAGGGTGGCTTCCAAAGGTTGTAGCATAGATTCATACAGAAATGTATTATTCAGTAATAATAACAGAAAATATAATAAACAGTTTTCATAGATGGGAAAAAAAAAAAAAAAACAGTGGAAGATGGAGGAACCAGTGTGAATCCTGGTGATCTGAGGTAAATTTGTTAAACAATACCTTAGTTTGGTAATTTTGCTTCATGGTTCTGCTAGCCTTTTTGGATCATGGTACCAAGAGTTTGACTCTATTTATTTATTTTTATTTATTATTTGGAGTCCTTAACTCCAAAGACTTGTCAGACCACCATGATTTTCTCCATCAGTAACTTATTGCCATGAAATAAATAAATTGACAAGTTAGCCCCAGCTTTTTCTGAGCCATGGTAATTAGGATAGTGGTCACCCCTCCTCTGTGAGCTGCCACAGGGTTGTCCTTGGTGGGAACCCAGAAAATATAATCCATTTCTGAGAAAATTTGGACAAAAGTTTAAAAACGTTTCTTAAGCTTCCTGAGAGAAGTCTCAGCTCTACTCCTCAGGTTCTCTGAATGACCCTCAGTTGGTTCCTATGCCTCCAGCTACAGATTTGGGCCCTCCTTTCTCCTGCTCAAGAGCTGCCCTTTCAGAGAACCTCAAATCCTCCCTCACTGAGCTCTGGGCATAGCTTCATGTCCACAGGGATGACGACTTCATGAGTTGGATGATTGAGTCTTGGGATCTGTTGGAAACTCACTGAGGCCCAGCTTAGCACTGACTTAGATTCATGATTATGGTGGGGAGAATGGGCACGGCTTTTCCTATCCCACTGCCACTGATCAGAACCACGATTCTTCCCTTCAGTCTATGCTCTAACTCCAACGTGATGAAGAGTAGGGCCATGTATATTCTTCGTAAATATGCTAAGTCCACTAGAGATAGAGTCTCAGTTCTCCTTCTGCACCATCCCAGGGTCTTCCCTGTCACCTGTGTGAGGGGCGACTGAGCCCAAAGGGTGGGGTTGGGTAGCAGGAAGGTAAGAAGTGAATGGTGCTTGCGAATCCTTCTCTTACTTGACAATGGTGGTCCAGGCCCCTCCTGCTGACTGTCTGTGCTCTTCTTGCTGTGGTAGGCTATGTGGAAGGGCCGACAGCAAGTGCACTTTTCTTGGGTTTCATTTGTTCTTACCTACATGGACTTGCAAATCGGCTTTTGCAAGTGGGAAAGTTGATCAAATTCAGCCTTGTGTTAGGTACAACAATAGAAACAAGAGAAAACTCTATCAAAAAATTTGTATTCAAAAAAAAGGCAAGGTGAAGCAGTAAGATAATAATGCAGTCCACAAACAGTTAATGCCTGCTTGCTCTGTGCCAGGCAGTGGGCTTGGCACCAGTGCTATTAAGATGGCTATGCCTCCTGCTTCAGGAACACACAGATAGTCATGGTGATCAACACACACACAGCGGCCCCATAAAACATGCATCCCAGTTGGGCAGAGCCTTGAAAGAAGAATGGGGTTTGGGTCTGCAGAGAATAGAAGTATTTCAGGGAGAGGGTAGCACAGCAAGGGTACGGGGACCCTGCGGAATGAAGCCTTTTTTGCAGATACCATCTAATCATTTGGGTTGGAGTGGGCAAAGGGGGGATGCTCCCAGGAGACTTGAGAGGTGCTGGGACTGAGCTATGAAGGTGAGGGGGTAGGTGGCCATCAAAGGTTTGGGCAAGGAAATCACAGCTGAGCTTCTGCTTTAGGTACTCACTGTGGTACCCCTGGGGAGGACGGGCAGGAAGTGGGGAAACTGGAAGCAGGAAGCCCTCTTGCAGGCTGCCATGTTCATAGTCTAGCAAGAGTTGGTGTACACTGGGCTAAGCTCAGAAGGGGGGTGTTGGAAGGAGAAAGATTCAACAGGTAGAATGGATTTGCCCAGGGGACAATTGGCTAGGAGGGAAGAAGGAGAGAGCGAATTCCTGAAGCCCACTAAGAAAGAAGCAAGGATCTAGCACTGTGTGCAATTTGGTGAGAAAATGAGTTTCAGCTCCAAACATTTGGTTGGCCTTCAGTTCCTCAAGAACAAGACTGTTTTGCTAAGTAGATACACAGGACTTCTGCTGTTACCGTTCTAGAAAAAGTGCTGAATATGCTGTTCAGATGTTTTCTGGGGTAAACGGTTGGGCCCATTTATTTACTTGTTTATTTTTCTGAGCAAATGAAACCCAGCCCTGGGTCTTGACCTCTCTGGGTGCTGGGTAGGACAGCTTCCAGGAATGGCGTATCCACCGTTTCCTAGCATCAGGCAGAATACAACTGTTCCATTATAACTTCCCAATCCAGATGCTTTACTGGTTCCTTAAGATGGCAGAAATGTGTGCACGCCTGCTGTACATCCGAACAGAGAAATCAAGCCTGAAGGAGCAGGTGGATGTCACACAATCCATCTTCTGTTCTGATTTATAGCCTTTCTAGTAAAGTTTGATTCCAAGCGTCACTATTCAAAATCAAACTTCTTTAAAACTAGGTTGCCCTTGATTATCTGAATGTCCAGGTTCCTCTCTGATACCTTCTGCTGCCTCCTCTTGAAACCCTGAGATTCCCAAATTCTTCCAGCTTGGCACTTCCACTCCACCCAAGAGCAAGGCTTGGGTAATATCCCTCTCTCACCCCACCCCAAACACCCTCCCTGGTCACTCTTGATTTGCTTATCAGTAAAGAGTTAGTGGGAGGGTAAGAAAGTGAACTGTCTGGAGACCTGAGTCAGAATCTCAAATGGAGGGATTTATGGCTTTTTTGTGTGGAGCTAGGGTCAGCAAAGTACAGTCCAAGGCTCAAATCCGTCTCCTGTCTGTTTTTGTATGGTCTGCAAGCTAAGAACGGTTTTTACATTTTTAAATGGTTGAAAAAAAAACCCAACAAGAATAATATTTCATCACATATGAAAATTATATAAAATTCAGATTTCAGTATCCATAAATAAAGTTTTGGATTTCATCAACAAAAATTTGGAAATTTATTTCCTCTCTTGTATTAGTACCTACATCATATCTTTGACCTTGGCCTGCAAAGGCTAAAATATTTGCAACCTAACTTTTTATAACAGAATTTCCAGGTGTTGGGGACTTTCTCTTCTGTCACCTAGAAACTCTGAATTATAAACTCTGGCCACGATGGAAATCCCTGTCCAAGTTATTAGTATTTGGTAACGTTATTTATCCAAGTAACTTATTACTTATCCAAATAGATATATGGGCTGCCTCTTCATTCTTTGCCATTTGATTTTTGCAAGGCAATAACACTGATGATATTGATAGTATTGGCAATCATGATCATGGTCCTTTGAGCGTTGGGGGCCGGGAAGGGGGGTAAGCAGCAGAGCTGACCGGCCACTCTTTCTGCCCACAGGTCACAGGCCTTTCCAGTGCCGCTACTGTCCCTACAGTGCCTCTCAGAAGGGAAATCTGAAGACCCACGTCCTCTGCGTCCATCGCATGCCTTTTGACAACAGCCAGTATCCTGACCGCAGGTTCAAGCGCTCCAGAGTCGACTCGGAGGCTTCTGGGAATTTCGAAGACCCCACAGCTGTGAAGGCGGGGAGCTCAGCAGAGCTAACAGAGGAGGGCAGCAAGGCCCAGGAGGAGCGCAACTAAGCCAACCAACCCGGATATTGCAATATTATTTTACACAGTTTTCAGATTATGCATCTGGTAAAAGAGTTTGCTAACTGCATTGCAAGGGGAAAAAAATCATGTACAACCTCCCCTCTAGTGTATAGAACATTTAAAAAATTTAAAAAGATATCTATATATATATTAAAAAAAAATCCCCAGTCCTTGAAAATGGCTGCTAAACTGTTACCCGGCAACAAGTATTTCCAAACAATGCAGGTGGGAGAAAAGGCATTTCAGAAATGCTTGGTGTCCTCCGAGCTCAAGGAAGCTGGGGGCCCTTCCAATGCTAGAGTCGTCTTTGTTCAAAAATCATGCTCTTAACTGAAAAACGATACCATCTAAATGATTTAGTGTTGCCTTGAAGATGGAGGGGTTGTGTTTTCATTGTTGAAAACACCTCTATAATCTGACACCAGCTGCTGTCATCTGCCTCGCACCCTAATGGGATGTGTCGGGAGGCGGCCGCGGTGCCAGTCAGACTGGAGCGGTCACTGCAGAGAAAATCAATTCACGTGGTGTTGTAACTGCACTCTCAGAGAAACCTTAGCCGGCCCGCAGCCAGCGCCAGGACTGACCGGCACTGCAGAGGATTGCCATCTTCAACGTGCATTTAAAAAAAATCCACAGCCAAATGAATCAATGGTCAGGAAGTATCTGCAGACAAATGTCCAGTGCAGGTTTGATGAGTAATTCCTTTTTTTAGATCAAATTGCAGTATGGAGGGAAATGCTTTTTTCTTGGTTGTCTTTTTTTTTTTTTTTTTTTTTTTTTAAATTTTTGAAGGAACTTACAAGAAGGTTGCTAATAAAAAAAAATTAGGGGTACATGATATAAAATGCTTAGAAAAACTAGCCCACCCTACCCACAGAAGGTGCTGGTGAGGAATGGAGGCTTATGTAACAATAGATTGTTTTTATTATGATTTTAAAAATTTTACTTGAAAGAAGGCTGCTTTGGTCCTTATTATCAGATTTTTTTCATGTGTTAGTTTTTGTAAGTCTCACAGACACGAAGCAAGATTTTCTTCTCCAGCAAGCTCTTACGAAATAGCCTGTATTAAAATATGAGTCTAAACATCCTGCTCTCTATCACTAATGAAGAAAACTGTTTAAGTTAAAATGTCTGTTTTTGTAAAACAAATGTGTTCTATATTTTTGTAGATTTTAGATTTTCTACTGATTGGATACTCCAAATTTATCAAGTTCTGCACCACCCAGAGGGAGATTGGAGAGCCAATAATGAAACAACTCATTCTTCTAAAAAACGATTTACGAAGACTAGTTAATGGTTTATTCCTGAATCTGCTAGTGTGGTGTCAAAGTTCAGCCTCTTAACATACTTCCTTTGAGTGACACGAAATTGGTGCTGTTGCTTGTGACGGTGGAGAAGTATTGAAGTATTAACTTCTTCTAAAAAAATCATTCAGACTTAAAAAAAAAAAAAAAAAAAAAAAGATAGATATCTCCTTGCAGGCTGGGAGCACAGAATAAAACCCCAGGGCCTTAAAAACTTCAGCTCTGCCTACAGCAGTTTACAAAAATACTAAACTGCAATCAATGTAAATAAAATGCTTCGCTATCCTGAGACCAGAAGGAATCTCAGGCTAATAAGGAATCCGGTTTGCATATGCTGTCGAGAGGGTGACATCCCCCCGGGGTTTCAGTGTAAACGTGGTCGCTGTACAACGTGGACCCATCTGGCATAGAGCAAGCTGCTTTCTTGTTTTTCTAGAATAGTTCTCACTGCCTTACTTAAATCGAGTTGATAAACTTAATGCAACTGTTTCTATGATCCTAGAGAAAGGACTGAAATGTTATTGAAAACTTTCTGACTGTAGTAAGCTTTAGGATTTTAAATGCACTACTGTGTTTGGTGACTGTGCCAGTCGCTTGCTTTCTGTGTGTTTGCCCTGCCTTTGGTATCTTAGCAAAGAAAAATATAAAAAAGAAGAAAAAAAAGTAAAAAGAGCAAAAAAGAGGAAAAAAAAGTGGAAAAAAAACGAGAGCCACATTCCATTTCTAGCACCTTGGGCGCTCTTTCAGTATCCTTTTGTGTCTTTTGAGCATCGTCAGATGCGACAGGCAATAATTCTGTTTGTGACACTGGGAACATCCCCTCTTCTTTGTGGCGTGTGTGTTGATTCCATTTTGTCCAGTGCTACCGTCCTTATTTCCCCCCTGACACAGGCCTTCTTTCCAGAACATTTGTAACTTGTAATACAAACAAGTGACAGCCGCAGTGATGCAGTGTCAGTTTCTGAATGTCATCAGGTTCTCATATCTAAACATGTCAAGTTTTTTCCCTGTAACTTCTGTAGTCTGTGATGCTGGTCATAATACTGTCTACATTCCTACACAAAGAAAAAAAAAATCTATCTTGGAGGAAATCTGAGATCAATAGAGTAGAGGATTTTGTTGCTATGCTTGTAACAAGTAGAAAACTTTGTATTTAAAGTTTATTCTTGGTCATTATTTATTATTATAATACATCAGTTGACAGAACTTTATTCTGGTATAGAAAGTATTAAAAGTTGTTTTTTCAGCAATGACTGTTTTCTTTCTGCTGTTAGAATAAAATGTCTTTGAAGCAGTCCAGTTTTATCCAGTGTTTTACGCAATGAAACCTCTACCTCTGGGAAAAAAAAAAAAAAAAAAAAACACATCTTTTCCTATTCACATATGTTTACTAGGAGGAGGGAAACATATTTTTGCAGCTTTATCAGATTTTGGTAAGACTTGGTCAAACACCAGTTCTTACAAAAAGCCCTGCAGTATTCTGGGTGGATGGTTCCCATAGCCTGGTGCTTTTTCAAGCTGAAAGAGTATCTCTGTGCAGTACGAATAGCATGTGTATCTGTGTGTGTGTGTGTGTGTATGCACACCCATGTGAATTTGTGAACTATGTTTCTTTGAAAGCTTGCAGACATGGGTTTTAGTGAGGTAATACCTATGCAAATACCAATGCTCCTCATATACTAGTAATTATACAAGACACTTAAGGCATTGGGATCTATTATTTCCCTTTACTGGTAGCAAGTTTTAAAAAAATCATTAAATGCAAGGAAGTCTTTTCCCTCTGAATGATCAGAGGACAATATGAATTCTTTCTCCAGAAGCAAAGGAAAAGAACAAAGATTAATAAAGTCTACGGTATGGTATCTGGGCTGCTGAAAAACAGAACTCTGCCACCGATCTGAGAAGGTTTGGAGTGTGTGCCCCACACTTGATGCGCAGGCTTGCTTTTTGACTTGTTTTTTTGTTGTCGGTGGTGGTCTGGTTTCAAAACCAAGCTTGCATGGTGCATGCTGCAGCTCTGGAATAGGTTGGCCCACCGAAATGTTGCAAGCAAAGGCATCCAGCCATGATACAGGAATTTGTAAGTCACCGGGTTTCTTTCAGGAGTCCAGACTGTTGGTGTCCCTGGACGGGAGCAGATGACTTGAATGAAATCTTTGGCAGTCCCGAGAGTCCATTGTTAGAAACAGCAAAGGTGAGTTACGAGGAGTTAGGGAAGGATCAGAAAATGAACCCATCAGGGAAGGAAGGTTGATTAAAGGGCCATAACTCCGCATACATGCTGGATCCTGATCCCAAATGCCTCCAGGGGCCAGGCAGGATACCTCAGTGGCGAGAGGAGGAGAGTAGAAATTGGGAGGGGGACGGTCTCAGGGGCCATGGGGAATCCCAGCACTGCTCCTTCTCACCACGAAGAAGGCGGCATCAGGGCTTCTGACTTTGCAAGAGACACTGGACACCCGGATTTTGGGAGAAGTCTCTGAATTTCACATATTGGTGCAAAATGTGTATTTAAAAACTGTGTGATAAATAGCCGATCAAAATGTGGTTTATCCACAGAAGGGATTTTGTTTTTCTTTTCCATTATGATTTATCACAGGATATTGAGTATAGTTCCCTGTGCTAAACAGTAGAACCTTGTTGTTTATCCATCCTATACATAATAGTTTGTATCAGCTAACCCCAAACTCCCAATCCATCCCTCCCCCTTGGCAGCCACAAGTCTGTTCTCTATGTCTGTGAGCCTGTTTCTGTTTCATAAATAGGTTTCTTCGTGTCCTATTTTAGATTCCACACGTAAGCAATATCATATGATCTTGGTCTTCCTCTGTCTGACTTACTTCACTTGGTACGATCATCTCTAGGTCCGTCCATGTTGCTGCAAATGGCATTATTTCATTCCTTTTTATGGCTGAGTAATATTCCATTGTATATGCATGCACACCACATCTTCTTTATCCGTGCCTCTGTCGATGGGCATTTAGGTTGTTTCCATGTCTTGGTTACTGTAAATGGTGCTGCTGTGAACATTAGGGGGCATGTATCTTTTCAAATTAGCGTTTTGTCAAGAATGGACTCTTATCCTGCCGTGCAAAGGGATGAAGCACTGACACAGGATGCAACATGGATGAACCTTGAAAACACTGCATTAGGTTGATGAAGCCAGTCACTAAAGAAGCCAGTCCTGTGGTTGCTGGGGTGTGGGGAGGGGAGGATGGGGGTGACTGATGGCTGAGGGGGACGAGCTCTCTTCTCCCAGAGATAAAGACGCTCTAAAATTAGATAGCGATGCTGGTTGCCCAACTCTGAATATATTAAAAACCACTGAGTTGTATACTTTAAAAGGGTGAATTTTATGGCATGTGAATTATATCTCAATAAAGCTGTTACAAAATAAAAATAAAACTGGAAGGAGGCCTTTTTAAGAAGCTTCAATATGTATTTCCATCAAAATATTTTGAGCTCTTCTATAGTCACAGACAATTGGCAGATCAGTCCGTTGTAAAGAATTACAAGATTGAGGTGTCCTGACTTAAATCTGAACCCTAAACTACTTATTGGCTACTTGATCTTGAACAGTTTAGCTGTTCTGAGTTCATTGATCGTTACCTGTAAAGTTATGAAGTTAAATGCAATAACGTAGAGGAAATTATATGTAGGTTTATAAAGGACTCTACAAATGCTAGATATTGTCACCACTGTTGTGTAATAAGTTATGGATAAATTTGAGATTAATTTCACATACACAAAACACTGTACACTAACCCCCCCCCCCCCCCGTGTTTTGGAAAAGTCTCCCCGGTGGTCAGGTGGTCATGATTCCTCCACACTCATCCCCTTCAGATAAAATTATCCTGGACAAATGTCTTAAATTTTTTGTTTTCCAATTTCCTCATTTGAAAAATCAGTATTTTAACCACTTTCTTGCCATTCTCAGGGTCTTGGGGGCAGATAGGGAAAGAGTGGGATGCTGGGGGAAAAGAGTTGGTCTTGGGGTTAGATGTTATTCCACTCACTTGATTGATGAAAGTTTACAGGGGACCTACTGTGTTCCAGGCATCAGGCTATGGGCTGGAGATACACAGGTGAGTCAGAGATCATGCCCACAGATCACTGTCTAAGGAGAAAACAGACTTCAATCTGATAATCACACAAATAAATATAACACATCTGGAAGAGGAGATTCAGAGATAAGATGGATTTTTCACGTCACAGAAGACTTCCCTAAGAGGTGACAACGAACTGAGATATGAAGGAGAGCATGCCGGGTAGAGAAGCAGCACGTGCAAAGGCCGTGCGGGTGTAATGGGGCTTGGGAGGCCTGTCTCCACCTCTGAGCTGTGGGATCCAAGTAGGTCATTCCAGCTCCCCAGATCTGCTTCTTTATCTGTGAAGTGGAAAATGGTGCCCACAGCCAGGCTCTTACTGGGATTAAATGAGATAGTAGTAGATAACTGTGTTACAAGCTGCACAGACAGCAAGCTAGGTACCACCAGGTTCCGAGGACTGTTATTGAAACTGACACCGGCTAGTAACCCACTTGAGCATTGAAACGGAGTGCATTCTGCAGATGCATGGCTTTCTGGCTTGTTCAGAAGCCAGCAAGATAGGAGTCGATGTAGCGTGATCCAAATGCCTTCTTCAACAGATTTACAGGACCCCAGAGAACCATCAGTCATAGACCACACCCAGGGGCCTCAGTTTTCTGGGAAGGAGTGGGTGGGAGTCTCCTGGTCCCAATTCAAGGTCTTTGTATGGCTCCAGTCTATCCCTTTGTCGATGGGTTTGGCCACCGTGGCAGCAGCACTATTTGCTGGAGGAGTGTACATAGGTTGGTGAACATCCTGATTTCCCCAGACTAAAGGGTTTCCCAGCACGTGGAACTTCCAGTGCTAAAAGCAGGGCAGTCCTGGACAAATCTGAATGGTTGGTCAACCTGGGTCCAAGGCCACTCCCTCTAAAGGCACATGCCTGGGCGGAACCAAGCTATTGCTGCCCTTAACTCAGGAGGCCAGTACGAGGCCAATCGGAGAAGCCAAGGGGCTCAGAGCATGGGCTTTGCTAACTCGAGACTTGGGTTCAAATCTTCTCTGCCACAGCACCTTTGCTGTAAGGGTGAAAGTTGACAAGGTACACACAGCGTTCCACACAATGCTTGGCACGTGGTCATTGTTTATTTGCTGAGTGACCGAATGCATCTCTGTTTCTACTTCGACGAGGTGGGGAATGGCCTCAAATGTGAAATTCTCTTCCTGGCAGCTGGAAATTGCTGAGCTGCGGATACTCAGTGTTAAGGTACTATTTTGTGCTGAAACTTTTATAAAGATGGTAACCCCGCTGTCTCTTGTAGTTTGGGGTTTGCACACTTCCCCTTCTCTGTTGAACATTTGTATTGCAACAGTATATTATGAAAACCTCACCTGGTGTATTGTAAGCGCAATCCCAAGGAAATTAGTGTTAAATATTGTGATCTTCTTTTCAAGATAGAAGGGCTAGTCCCGTTCCACAGAACTAGAGGTATGTTTCCATGGGGAAGGAAAAGAATTCATAGTGTAAAGCAATATTAAACACGTCGCGCAGCTGAGCATTCCAAGTAGGGGTTTGTGAAGAGTCTTAATCTCATCACCTGTTGGTGTTAAGAGAAAAGAGAAAGATGGAGGGAGGGCGGGAGGAAGGGAGGGAGGCAGGAAGGGAGAGGAAGGGCTTTTGTGAACAAGGAAATCACAAGCAAAGAGGAGGGGGAAAATTTAAATGATCCCAGACCGAACTGTTTTGCTGTGAATACAGAAATACAGTGCAAGACACATTTAATGGGCTCTATTTTTTATTATACTATGCTGAATAATTAAGTTTGAGGCTAAGTGTCACATGGATTTATCTTTTAATTAAAAAAGCATGGTTCACGCATATTTGAGTGGTAGTCCAAATAAATGCAATATAGAAATTTATGTTTGTTTATCTAGGTGTTAATTACCTAGAGATTGTTCTGGATTACTTCTTTTTATAAAGTGTCATAGGCTCGTGTCAGAACGAATAAAGCTTGCCCATGGAACCTTATCAATTTGCAAACGATAGTGCTGGTCTGACCTGAGGGGGGGAGCAGGGGAAAACTTTGGGGATTGTTATGTATACACATAACCCACACCAAATAAAACAGTCGTTTTAGAAAATATTTCTAGGACATAAAGGCACAAATATATCTTCGTTGTTTTACAGCCTCTTGTCCACAGCTATTTATAAAACATGTGATTATTTATGCATTGGGTTATGAGAAGTTTGGCTGGGAGAGGCTGTGAAGGAGTCTCCATCAATCCAGTTACCTGCACCCCGGAGAGGTGGAGGGAGGGTTTCTCAGCAGAAATGGGGCCGGACAGGAAGTTGGCTGCTGTGATTTGTCTGAAGTGTGTCAACCTCACTGCCTCTCCCAGAAAGGGCAGACAGTGGGAGAAAGAGGGACAGCAAAGTTGAGGGTTAGAAGTCACGTTTTTTAAAAACAACGATGCACACTGAGAAAGCGAAACCAGAAGCCCGCACAAACTGCTCCTCATACCTTGGGTCAGTCCCTGCCTTTTTCTTTGTTTACAAGCGATTTTTGGTGGCAGGTTCACTCGAATGGCTTGGAAACCTCCTGAACAAAGGAGCGCACCCAACTTAGACGACCCGGTCTGGGGATGTCTAAGTTGGGTGCGCTCCTTTGTTCAGGAGGTTTGTTTGCCTTGCGTCGCCTGGCCTCTTTCCACTGCGCACCACAACTCTACTTTTGGCTGCCAGATCTCCAGAAAATCAATAAAAGTAACTGCGGGTCCTGGTGGGCTTCACCCGGCTTGGTGGGCCTTTCTCTCGGGGTGCCGGGAGAGCAGCGGGAGAGACCGGGACCGGCACTCAACTGTGCTTCTCTCCAGCCCAAGCTGGGGGGAGCATCGGGAACCCCCAAAGAGAAAACCAGCCCAACGTGGAAGCTCTCTGCTGGGTAGGGTTTCATTTTCAATGTTTTTTCCTTCCTCCGGGAGACCTGGCGGACTGATGGAGCAGGTCACTGGGCAGCGCGCCTGGAGAGGGGCGCCCGGGCCGGGCGGGCACTGAGCGGGCGCGGCGCCAGGTGGGAGCGCCCGGGGTCTCCGTGCCGCAGCGGGTCTGGTTTCTCCGGCGCGGACCCTGCAACCCGGCCTCTGACTCAGCCCCTCGCCCCTGAGGGATCAAACGAGCGTTGGCCGGAGAGGAGAAGGCCCCCCGCGCCGAGGCTTGGTCTCCAAGCTCCTGGTCCCCCAGGGCTTCTCTTTTGCCGAGGAAGGGGACAAACGCTCCAACGGGGCTCGCTGTGGCATCGGGTCCCAAGGAGGGCGCGCGGGTCCTGCACGGCGGCAGCTGCTCATGCCATTACCGCGGACAGGGATCAATGCCGCGTATCTTTTAAATTATTGACGCCTGAACTCTGTTTTCCTCCCAAATTGCTGCCCATTTCCTCCTCAGAATCATTGCTGTTACCAGAAATTGGGGCCCAGTAGCACTTGAGGGTGGAGCGGGGGCGTTGCTGGGAAGAGCAGGTCACCATTTGTGCCAGGTTCTGGGGACCCAGCAGAGGAGACGCAAGGAGGGTCCCTGACCCGGCTTCTCACCCCGCCCCCTCAGTGATTTGTTGGAAAGTCGGTGGAGGGGGGGGTCCCTTTAGATCAGTGGTCCGAGAAGGCCCTTTCTTTGGGCCAGAGGATTTGCTGGCTGCCAGCAGGTCGACAGAGCCTTATTCAAAAAGATGGCCCTGAACTGGGGAACCGGTAGTGAGGTGTTTGAGGGCCCAGGTTTCAGAGGCGTTCAAAGAAGGGGCCCTGCAGGGCTTGGAGTCCAGGACATTGGTCTGGAATGACATGGAAGGATCCATGTGCCCAAGAACATCAACTTCTTTTTTAAAAATTAAAAAAAAAATATATTATTGAGGTGAAATTCACTTATATAAAATTAACTGTTTTAAAGTCTACGATTCAGTGGCATTTAGTAAGTACATTCCCTATGTTGCCCAACCATTGGCTGTATAAGTTCCCAAACATCTTTGTTACCCCAAAAGAAAACCCCACACCCATTAATCAGGAACTTTCTATCCCCCCTCTCCCCAGCAATATGCAAAGGCTCCATGGATTTACCAATTCTGGATATTTCATATAAATGGAATGATACAATATGTGACCTTTTGCATCTGACATGTTTCACTTAACACAATGTTTTTGAAGTTCATCCACTTGGTAGCATGAATCAGTATGTCATTCCTTTCTATGACTGAATAATCTTGCATTGTATGTTTATACCACATTTTGTTTTTCTATTCATCCACTGATGGACATTTGGGTTGTTTTCACCTCTTGGCTATATCACATAGTACTGCTACGAACATTCATGTACAAGTATTTGGGAACCTGGTTTCAGTTATTTGGGGCATATACCTAGGAGTGGAACTGCTGGATCAGTGGGCAATTCTGTGTTTAAATTTTTGAGGAATCATGAAACTCAATCAGCTTTTTATTCAACAGATCAGCTCCTGTCACTACACTGCTTAGAACCCTCCAGTGGCTTCCTCTTACATTAGAATAAAATCCATCCTCCTTACCTTGGCCTTTGAGGCCCTACATGATCTGACTTTGCCAACCTCTCTAACTTCGTCCTCCATCTCTCCCTCAATACCCTCCCTCTCTAGTCAACATGGCTCTTTGTACTTCAGGCTTGCCAAAACTATTCCTGCCCCAGGGCCTTGGCACTTGTTTCCTCTTGCCCTTTCCAATCTGGGCACCTCTTCCCTTTCTTAGGTTTCAACTCAGACGTCACTCAGAGAAGCTTTCTGTCACCACTGGATCCATGTGTTCCTGGCCTCTGTACCAAACCACAGTCTATCATCTTATTTCTATCTTCCTTGTGGCAGTAATTAATTACTCCCTAGAAATACCTTGTTTACCCCTTGGTTTATATGCTTATGGCCTGCTTTCCATACTGGAATTGTAAATTTCATGAGATCAGGGACCAGTCAGAGCTGTGGTGCAAGTAGTACCTGGTACAGAGTAAGACCTTAAATAAATACTTATTGGATAAATAAAAATTCCCAGGCCAATTATCTTTGATAATAATCACTGGAGTGTTGTGGAAATTTTGTCAGCTTTTAAAAAAGAAGTTCTTTCAGCAGTCGTCTCCAGAAATGAAGCCCCCAAACAAAGAAGAATATTGACTAAACTCAAAGTCAGACCAGCAGTGTCCTTGAGAACTCGGCTGTGGTCCTTCTTCCCTGTAGTGTGTGGGTATGTGTCTGTGGGTGGGCAGAGGGGCAGGCAGTCCACTGCATTGATAAAACTGGTCTGATATCCCCGTGCATTGGGTTCATCTGAGACCAGCATCCCAAGCTCTACAAAAGGACTCACAACTGCCAAGTGGGTAGCTGCAATCAGGAAACTTGGTTCCAAGTCTATCTGCTAAACTGTGCCCATGTCTTTGTCCCTCTGAGCCTCAGTTTCCTCATCTGTAAAAGAGGCTGCTAACATGTGCTGTGCAAGCTTACTGGGAGCCACACATGAGAACATGGGGAAGTGCTTTGCAAACGGAAATGCTACACACATCAGTTATTACCACAGCCGCTCATATGAAAAATACATGTGCCCTGCCCATGCCAAGGTGTGGGCAGGGAGGACAGAGCCCGACAGCCTGGTCACCATCTGCTGCAGCCACCCCAGCTCCCTCTCCCACCCTGTTGACCCTGGCCACACTCATGCCTGTGACCCTGGGGTCAACGCCTCCTCTTAACGTCTTTCCATTTCTCAGTGTGCTGACTGGGGTGATTTTCGGTGAGGTCCACATAAATACTTCAAAAATAATTCACGATGAAGAGGAACACTTCTGGAATAGATGATGGCACAACGAATTAAACGCTTTATAGGGCTGAGCGTAAATTATTTTAATGCATGTAATAGATCCACCCAGGGAGACTTGAGCCCCTGCAGGTCATGCCTCTGTGCCCCCAGGGCCCAGAGGGTGGTGGGAGCAGGTGGCTGGGAGCCTGCTCCGCTGGGGTGTGAATCATTTCCCTCTCAGAAGACCTATTCCCCCAGCACTTAGGTCCTCCCAACCCGAGGAAAGGAATGGGAGGCTTCAGGTCTGGCCAGGCGGAGCCAGGAGCCAGGAGCCAGATGAAGCATTGGGAGGGCACTTGTCAGCAATGACGATGGCCTGACCTGCACCCTGCCTTCCATTCATTGTCTGCTCTTCTTGAGAGGGGTGAGGGATGCTACTATATGATATCAGAGAGTTAAAATATTTTGTCTCCCCTGAAAACGTTGGGCATCAAGACTAACGTTCCAGTTCAGGTCATCAACCAGCAACATTTTACATTTAGACTCATTGCACATTAGTGCAGGAAGAAATCTTAGAGATTATTGTGTCCAACATACCCATTCAAGAGACGAGAAAGCTGAGAGCTCAGAGAGGTGCAGGATTTTCTGCCCCAGAGAAAATAAACACACTGTTGTATCCAAGGGCCATCTAAGCAATATTTATAGAGCGATATCTAGAGATTGTTGTTGTGGTTTTGTAATTACTGAAGTAGATTTGTAACCCCAGAGGGAAGAGTTCGTTGATTCCAGAATGTGCTACCATGACTCCTTATGGTCAGGCAAAGCATAGTAACAGTGCTTTATGTGGATCAGTTGCCTCATATCTGGGGAGAAGCTTTTATTCACTCAATGTTCAGTGATCATGTATGAGGTCTAAGGTGTGTGCTAGGCATTGGCCGTACTACTGTGAGCCAGACAGTCTCACCTGCTTGCAGGAAACTCACAACTGCTTGATGACCTTACAAAGGACCCAAATCAGAAAAGTTGCAGTAATATGTGCACTGCACTAGTCTGAGTTCTGGGACAAGTCTCCTTCCACAGATAGCTTCTTGATGGCCTGTTCGTCTGTGTCTGCAATTCCACCCTCAGGGATTCAGTCATGCACATCAAAGTCGATGTGATTGAGCATAAGAACAGTGGGAACAGAGAATTAGAGAGAGCAACCACTTCTAGGGGAAGCATTAGGAGGTGAGGCGATGGGCCTTGAATGAGGAATAGGATTTGGATGTGAGAGGCTAAGGGAGAGTGGGGGGAGAGGTTCTAGGAGGAAGGGTCAATAAGCCCTAAAGCAGAGATCCAAAGATTTCTGGTGGGTTCTGCAACTAGAAAACAGGTCAGGAAGACCACAGCCAGAAGAGCAGGACAAGGGGTTGAAGGATGGGGTGTCTATAGGCGGGTATGTATAGGATGGCCCCACTGTGTTTTCCGAATATTTCTCATTGTCATGTAGATCAGGACGGGAGTGACAGAGTCTGTTGCTGAAAGAAGTTAGGCTGGGGGGTAAGGAAATAATTCATGCTACATGCCAGGAAGACTTACAGATGAAAATTAAAATTGTAGCCCACAGAAGGAATCTTCTGAGGTGGTTGATGATTACAGTCAACAATGGCAAAAACTGAGTATCATCTCACCTCCTCCACTAAGCCTTCCCTATCCAACTCTGGGACAATTATTTCTCTCTGGGCTCCCAAAGCACAAAGCTCTGGACAAGAGTTCAGGACTTGCTGCAGTGTCCTGTGCTGTCATGGTGGGTTCTGTTTGCTTCCACCTAAACTGGACTCGGTCATTTGAGGGCAGTGGCCTGGGCTGGTTCATTCCTGGATCCATGGTGAACCATGATGGAAGCCTCATGTATGCTTCCTGGTTCCATCATGTAAATGACCCAGGTTTAAAAGACAGACTTCCTGAATTTTGGTTCAACATGACCACACCTTCTCCTATTTTAAGTTTCTGGAAAGAAACTACTCAAACCATCAAAAATATAGTTGGCTATAAATGGCAAGCTGTTACCAAGGCTGTCACCCCAGAATCATACTCCTGCCCCTCCCTTGAATAGAAACCAATAACTCTTATCTAAATTTCAGAAAGAAGCTGCAAAGAAAAAAAACAAGAAGGGTTAGAACCAACTAGGTCCAAGATGGTGGAAGATTCAACTTCCAGTAGACCTTGAGCCTCATTATATGCTCATTGTAATACATTAGCATATGCTAAATGACACACCCACAGGCACCATGACAGTTGACGATTGCCATGACAACAACCTGAAAAGCCCATACAAGGCCTGAAGGGAGAGTTGCATCACTTCCAGGTCCAAATCACACCCCTGTTCTCAGATAACTCATGAATATTCATTCCTTCCACTCTTTCCAGATCCCTCACTTTTACCTCAACCCTCCTATGTATTTGGTGTCTCCACCGGAATTGGGTTAAGAAGTTGATTTGTAAACTAGGTTCCCGCTTCTCCATTCTTTGGCCATTGAATAAAGCTTATGCTGTTCCAGTCTCAGAATCGGTTTCGTTATTGGCTGCGTGAATCTGATTGGAAAAAGAACCTCCCTGGCCAAGACAGGGTCTCTGCCCAGGCTAGGACCCTGGCGCCGGTCTGGATGGCCAATTCGGTAATGAAGTTGGTTCAGAGCCAGAATGGCGTATCTCTTAAAGCCTTAACACAGCGCCTGGCATGGGTGTGCATCCAATCAAGTTCTGCAAAATAAGCACTACCGTGGAGCCGTAGCTCATGTTAATGCCCTGCCCACATCCCCTTGGCTCACTGTCTGCAGCCGTGGTGTGGGGGACAGTTCCCAGCCTCTGACAGCTTCCCCGCGTAAAGAACCATAGGAGTGTGCCCAGCTGCAGGGACTCCTGACAGTGCTGGGGATTTAATGCCGCAGAGAAACAACCCTCAGTCAATGGGAGAAGAGAGGCAGGGAATAAACACCAGCACTGGGTCTCCATAGTCCTCAGAGGTCCCTCCCCTGGACTGAGCCCCAGTGGCCTGCAGCAGCAACCTGCCCATCACTGGCCGGACACTGCACTGGTACTGGCTTTCCTCTCTTCCCTGTTTCACAGCCCCACTCCTCAAGTGTATTTCCTGGGATCCTCTTAATGAACTACCTGCACCCATGTCCTTGTCTCACCAAGAATCTGCTTTTTAAGGGAACCCAAACCAAGGCAGGAGCTAAATACGTAAACGTATACATGTTGAATGAAGGAAGGAATATAAATGAACAAGTGAGTGAGTGAAATGATGGAGAGATGGAGGAATCCAAGAACAAACTGTGCCCATTCCTCGTCTTTCCTGGGCTGGGCTGAGACCAAGTGGATGGAAGGAAGGCTGTGTAGGTCCTTCTTGTAGTACAGACTCGGGTGGAGAGCGCTATCTAGGTGGGCTTGTCCCTGCACTGCCATGAGGTGCCAGGAGGCCTCTGTGTCCAGCAGGTGCACCCTAGTGGGCAGCTGGCTCTGACCATGGCTTCCAGGACGTTCTTTGTTGTGGCCGGTCTCTGCTCCATTCCACCTGGAGCCCAAGGGAACTCCAGTCCCGATGATGGAGGCAAGTCACCTCGGAGAGGGAAAGGAGACCTCGGTGATCTGTGTAGGCAGTTGAGTCTTGTAAAAATAGCACAAAGGCCCAGATCACTGGGAGGGGGGCGGGGGGAGATGGAGGAGCTGGTAGAGTGAGTTGGGGATCGGGCACCTCGCCCAGATGGCTCCTGCCCACCCCCATCCACCCTGATACGAGGACAGGAGCGCATCACGTACCTGAAGGCGGAAACAGAAGGCTCCACCGAAGATTGGACGGAGAAAGCCAGACGCTGCGGAACAACCAGGCTTCTCCGGGTACCGGCTGTGAGCGCTGCTAAGAATAGATCCGGGCGGACAGAGTCTCCGCGCAGGAGCCTTGCGAACACTGGGGGCTCCTGCGCGGAGCTCCACTCTGCCTTCTCGGGCTGTGCCGTGGCCTCAGAGTGCCTCTGCCCCCTCTACCTCCGGAGCTGCGGGCGGAGCAGTCATTCTCGAGAGCAAATGGTTCATCATTTGTAGCAGGAAAACGGCCTTCTCTTCCTGCGGCGGGCTGGTCACTTTGCAGCCACTGTGATTCTGGTTGCTATGTGTGCACTGAGCGTCTATTGTGTGCATCGTCTGTGCGTGGCGCTGAGGGACACAGGGGAGAGAGAGGACAACCCCGCCCTTGGAGAGTTTGGAGGCTCCCTGGAGGGACAGGGCCATCGGGTGGGGCAGGGAAGAGAAGTTGCTGAGGAGGGAACTCAGAGGAGGTTACCTCGAATGGAGTGAGGAGGGAGCGGCCAGACTGAGCGGGGTGGCCGGAGAAGTAGGACAGAGAGACGCTGGGCCTCGGCGCCGGGGCAGGGGAGAGTGGGGAGTGTCCTCGGGCTCAGAGCAGCCGAGCTGCCCAGGAGACTGCGGGGCTGGTGCTGTGAAGCCAGCAGTAAGCGCTCAGGGGCAGCTCGCTGGGGGGGAGGAAGAGGCCACAGGGCTGCACAAGCTGGGCAGGGGTGCATCCTGCCCAAGAGGGAGAGGAAGGCTGATGTAGGAGGTGGATGGGCTCCTTCCAGAAATTTGGCAGTGGAAGGTAAGGTCAAGGTTGGGGTCAGTGGAACATGAGGTCAGGCTGGGGGGCTGCTTGCGTGGGGTTAATCTGCCTCACTAATGCTGTCAATTAAGAAGGCCCCCCAGGTTACACAGCCTGCACCCCGACCAACATTTAGCAGACACGATGCTTGTCTTTCCCCTCTCAGGAAACCCATAACCTGCTCATTACGTTGAGAAATTGAACTCTCCTTGGAGTTGCCCCTCTAGTCAAATCCTGTGGTTTGAACAGGACAGGAGCTAAGGGGGTGAATTTGTAGAGGATGGTGACCAACGCCAGGGTTCAGCCACGGATGGGGAGACTTTCTCTGGGCCAGGCTCACCGGTCCTCTCAGGAGGGGAGGCTTAGCTGTGCCCAGGGGGCTCTGCAGGGGCCGCTGTGTGCTCCAGGGCAGGCCTGGCTATAGCCCAGGGATGCTTCTCTTCGTGGCCGTGTACGCTTGCTGGACAGAGCAACCTGCCGGCCCTGAGTCTCGGTGAGGAGGGGACATGCTGAGGAGCTGCTGTGCCTGCTGTCTCAGGGTTAGGTGACAGAGGAAGGACACTGACCTTAGTCCAATCTCCAAATGTCCTCTAAGAGCCTTCTCTGTAATAGATATTTACCCAGGGCTCCTTCCTGTGTGGAAGCTCAGATTCTTGGAGGAGATAGAGACATAAATCAACATTTTTAAGGAATCCCATCTCAAAGGCCAGAATGAACTGCAGTGATTTTGCTGTGATGGCCCCAGACACAGGGCCTCAGGCTCTGCCCACCACCCTCCAACATCAGGGCCCAAAGCGGTGAGGGCAGCAGGGACCCTAGCTTCCCTCACACCACTCAGCACCTTCTGGTTGTTGGGATCTAGGAGCTGTCGTCCCCAACAGAGTGACCAGGTTGGTGTCAGCCTGGCAGACACCGTGAATGTCTCGTGGGTCAGCTCTTCCTGTGCCCCTCCTTCCTGAATTCTGGCTTGCTGCTTCTGACCAGTGTTGGCCTCCTCTCCCTTACATCTTTTAGAAATCCAATTTTACAAGCTGTTGGCCTTGAGTGTGGACTGTTGCGTTTTATTAATTTGAAAAAAATTTATTTTTAATGTCTCCTATAACTTATGCTCCGTCCCCCAGCTGCGCCCTCAGGGAAGGGGGCTTTGCGCTCCTCTTACTGTCCAGAGTAGAACTGAGGGCTGCCTTCTGTGGGCAGCGTGGGCTGCAGAGCGTCACAACTAAACATCACGGTGCTTTCCTTGGGCTGAATCAGTACTTGTGCATTTGGGGAGTAATCACTGGGCCGTGTATAGCACTTTCAATGACACCCAAACAGCCCCTGGTGCCCTGCACAGAACTGACCAGTTCCACTGGCCAGAACCATTAAAGGCCCATTACCAAGGTGGCAACAAACTCTCTTCTTAGAATGTCTTTCCTTCCTTTCTGTAAAGGAGGCTTTTCCCCTGCGGGGGGTCTGTGTGGTTGTGGAGGTGCTCCTACCCCTGCCGTAGGGAGGGCTCTTGGCCACCCAAGGCCTGACAACTCAGCCATCATTACGTGGGTCCCCAGGCCCACATGCTTAATTTCTTTACTTGCTCCCAAATCAGTGTCTTCAAAGCCAGCCACCCCGAGAAGCTCTTTCTTGTCTATGCTGTCTCCCCCCAGCAGCCCTTCAAGATTTGGTGTACACCCTTCCCTTCTCCTGGGGACCCCCCTTGGCTCCTGTGGGCCCCAGTGGTCTCTGCTCCTCTGAGCTCCTAAGTGACTTCTGATCTGAGCAGTATGGCTGGCTCAGCACCTGATGACAGCTGGCCTGGGTCTAGCCAGCCTCCCTGCCCTGAAAGAGCTCCAGGGAGCAGGCTCTTGACCCACTCATTCTTCCTGTGTATGCTGGGGGCACCCAGCATGGGAGGAGGGATCAATAAGTGCTTGCTGAGGGGTTGACCAGTTGATAGAGAGATGGCTGACTGGCCCCACGGTCTGTGTAGTTTGGTGAATTAGGAGCTCTTTTGGAATTTCCAAGATCAAAAAGGGCAGGAGAAGGATGAAGTTGCAGGCACCACGGAAGCAGATCTTCCTACAGGTCCCCTGCCCTGCAGCTGTGGTGCCCCACGTTTACGATCCCAAAACTGCAGACCTAGTGACACGGAGCAGTAAATCCTGCCCCCCAGCCACCTATCAGCACCATTTAGAAAAGCCCCTTGCCCGGTAATAGGATCATCATTTAACTGATGGCTGCCTTCTATATGAGGGGCCCTTAGCATCTCAAATAGCCTTGTGTGGGCCTGAGCAAATAATGTGCATTATGCTTATGTTTGCATATTGGCTAAGGAGGCTGACTGGTTTAGTATGTAATTTAAAACAGAAATAACAGCAATGGCACAATCTGTTAAGTTGCTTACCCTTATTAGACAATGGTCAGTGATAAGTCCATGTGGGTTGACTGCCTGCTTTTTCCTTTCCTATTGTTGGTTTCCCTTCTCTACCAGGTGGGAGTTTGTGTTGAGTCTCAACTCTGCCTCATAATCAGTGTGTGACCTTGGCCAAGTGGCTGACCCTCACCTCCGCAGATCTGTTGTGAGGAGCTGTGCCCCACGTGCCAGCCATTCTCATGGAGGATGCAGTGACGCACACGCGTGTGCGGGCGAGCCGTGATAATGGATGGACTCGGCCTTTCGGTTCACTGCAGTATCCCCTAAAGTAGATCATTATTCTGTATGGAATAAATAGTGTTATCGGGCTGATATGCTTAAGGCTAATGAGCCCATGTCTAGCATCTGAGAAGCCAGATAACAAGACATGTTTTTCTCCATTGGCTTCTATTGATGTATTAATTAATGAAATCCAAGATTCCTCTTTGTGCTGGAGGAGCGTTTAAATCACTCCTGAGCTGTATGTGGCTCATCTTCCCTCCTGCTCCCAGATGCTGCAGAAGGCTGGGGAAGGGCAGCCGGGTCTTCCTCTCTGGCCTGGCCCGGGTAGGAGCAGGAGCAGGTCCAGCCAAGAGGCAAGCCCCTCCTTCATCGTTAGCCAGGGAGGACCAGCAGAGCAGCCGGGGGGTCTCGGGTCCAGGCCTGCCTCGGAGCTCAGCCTCTGCTTCATCTCATTTCCTTTGGTATTTCTGTCTTCAAAAGAGCCCCAGGACATGACCTCTCAACTGGCTGTTTTTGTATTGATTGAAAAACTGCCCAGGAACAAGTCTGTGTGAGTCCTGGGTGAGGCTATCCCCACACTGTTTGTTGGTTTGTTTTGAGGGACCATCTACTACCGTGAATGGCAGCATGGAGAAAGTCACAGTGTTGGTTCTAGACCTGACCCCAGCACTGAGTAGCTGCATAAAATTAGTTGTTAAAAGTCTCTAAGTCTCAATTTCCTTGTCCATGAAAGAGAGACAATACTAATACTACTAATAATACTAATACTAATGCTAATACTAAGGCTAATACTAATACTAATATATATCCCAAAGCGTTGTTTGTGAAGATTACATGACCTAGCATGTGTGATGAAGTTCCTGTAATAGGGTGTGCATAGAATAAATAATTAAGGGCCACAGGGATGATTATTCTTCGTAACAATGACGACACATCTTATTAAATATAGAATGGGAGAAATAAGATTGGTGAAAAGGTATTTCTTAGAAAAATGAAATTGCATTATTTTTCATACCTTCTAGTAACCTCCGCTTCTCTAATAATCTGTCAAGAAGATATCTTAAGGAACCTGCTTCGATATTTAAATTCAGTGTTTGATTAGCAGTTTATTTTCCATACAAAAGGAGAAAGGCATTTGAAAAAAGTTGTTGTCCAAGTGGCTTACACTTCTTTCAACAACTTTGCTGAAAACATTCATTTGTATCTTGGCCCCCCATAGGTTACCATGTACCCCTATGCTCCACAGCTAACCTTATACCCCCCTGTATTCCATAGATAACCAAATGCCCCCAGCCCTTATAGGTGACCATGCACCTACACACTGTGTAAATAACCAGGCACCCCAAACCCTATAGGTAGCCTTTTACCCCACATCCCATCGGTTTTCATGTACCCCATGCTCCATAGGGAACTCTGTCCTCCTGCGCACCAGTCCAGACCTATAGTCAAGTGCCGGTTTATTTGCAGTCTGCTCTCTCACACATGGAAATTCCCAAGACTGCCGTTGTCACCTCCCCGCCTACAGGAGCAAGGCAGCCTCAGAAGCTCCGTATTCCGGCCACCACTGCTCATCCCTAGGGTTTGGTGTGGCAGAGCCTCTAGCGAGCGTGGTGTGGTGTCATGCATTTCACTGGCCTGTAATCATACAGCGATGGGCTGTAACACGACCCTGGGAGGCGTGTGACACAGGCCCTGGGCCTCCACAGCAAACCTCTGTGTGTCTTCCCCGATTCCACTATTGACGATGGACAGAGGGCACCCCTTACGCATTCCTTCACTTCCCGCACCTGCTGGCGGAACATCGTGAGGATTAGTGCCCCTCAGCGCTCACCACCACAGCCCCCAAACCTTCTTCTCCCTTCTCATTTCATATACCTAATGTTCTGCAACTCAGACTCTATTTAGAATCAATAACCACTTAGAATTAAAATTCGAGCCAAACTATAAACCATAAAAGCCCCTGATTATTTCATTAGTAATTTGCTAATTGGCATTAGATATTTAATTACACATTCCA
Source organism: Balaenoptera ricei (assembly GCF_028023285.1). NCBI lineage: Eukaryota > Metazoa > Chordata > Mammalia > Artiodactyla > Balaenopteridae > Balaenoptera > Balaenoptera ricei. The sequence continues at coordinate 20,724,610 of NC_082657.1, read as the reverse complement.
AATATTTGATGAATTATTTCAGCTCCGCACAGAAAGCCAGTGATGGGGACTACATTTTTCAGGAAACATAAACCCAGAGAGATAACACCCAGGAAGCGTTAGTATCTATGTGTGCCTGAGGCCTGAACAAGTGGTTTTGCTCTTTCTTTGAAGGCACCTACCCAGACAGTCGTGAAGTCTAGCTTGGCATCCAGGGCCCGGCCTGTACCTCTCCCAGGCTTTCTTCATCAACGGCACTTTCTGTTCACTCTTTTCTTGTGGAGACATTATCTCTTCTGCTTTGATCTGCTTCCCACAACATAAGGTGATTTCCCCACCCCCCACCCCCTTCAAATCCCCCTGATGGGCTGTTTTTAACATGGATAAGAAGGCGTCAGGCTCTCCCCCCTCACCCCCAACCCTGCCTCCCGCCCTCCCATCCACCTAGCAGCAGGCCCTGTCTGCATCGGACACCAGGTGGCCCCCACAGCCTTCTTAGAATGGATTTGCATTGGATATCACTCCGTCGCGGCTCCCTCCCTTAAGGTGTGGGAGTGCTGTTTCCCTAGAAGAAAAAAAAAAAAAAAAAAAAAGATAATTTCAGTACATGAAAAAATGCACAAATGTTCATTTCTGTTTCTTCTGGGATTCTTCTGACGGTAAGTGGGCACTGAATTCATGCAGTGCTGAAAGGGTGTCCTGCTCCTCAAGTGTGCCTAGGAGCCCAGGACCCCAGTCTGTTGGTCACCAACCCGATGGACCAAAGTCTCCATGGGACGATTCACAAGTGATGTAGATAGATAGTGTACTTAAAGCTGGGTGTTTTTTCTCAGTCTGCCCGTCCCTCTGCAGACATTGGCTTGTCTCTCTGCCATGTGGGTAGACAGAGAGCTGAACTGGACCTAAAAGGTACAACAGCACAGCCGTTCCCACACTGCTCTGCCCTGTGCCAGACCAAGGGGAGAGTAAGATATATTTGTCACATTGAATCCTCGGTTAGTCTCATAACAGATTGCGGCAGGAGGCCATATGTGGAACTTCCAGTGACCATTGCAGAGAAGGATGCCCAGGGAAGATGAACAGATAACATGGAAGAGAAAGCTGCATCCCACTCGCAAACTTGCAATCCGGACCAGAAAGATGTTGACTCTTAAAGGGCCAGCCGTGCCACAGTGCAGTGCCTGTGGAGGACACGCCCCGTTGTGTACGCACACCTCGCCCGGCTACATTTCTCAGATGCGGAGAGGTATATCCTCAGGAATTAAATCAAGTACCCCAATAGCCCTTACGTGACAGATGTAAATGCCCATTTCCTCACAGGCAGACTTACTCCAAATTAAGTGCAGCCATTTTCGAATATCTGTGCAGGGAGGCACATGAAGCTTGAAGACAGGGGACCCTCTGTGTCTGTTGACAAACACTCTTGGAAGGAAGTAGAAGGAACAGAGAGAATCCGTGTCCTGAGCACTGGCCCCAGCTCTGCTCCTAATTGGACCTTGAGAGCATTGCTTAACTTCTCAGGTGGCTCAGCCAGAAAATAGGCATGGTGTGTCCCACCCAGCTCATCTGTAGAGGGGATCCACCAGCCATGAGGTCTTGGGAAAGTCAAAAGCACCAAACCCCACGAAGGGTGGGGAGGGGGTGGAGGCAGTGGAGGTCGGCTCACTGGGCCATTAGCTTTCCCACTCCCTATCTGGCTTCTGAGCTTTACAATTTATTTGTATTTTAACCAGCCTGTGTAAATAGATATACCAATTTTTATGAGAAGCTACCTCAAATCCCTTTGGAAATAGGGTGGGTATAAAATAAAAACCAATAAAGTAATTTTTTAATAGAAATCTAGCTCTAATGATCAACACAGAGGAGCCTCTTTTCTCCTCTCTGGACCTGGAACCACTCTGAAATAGTGATGCTTCCAGAGCACGAAGTTTGTCCTGTCCCCGAAACCCCAGGATGAGTGTTATGGAGGAGAAGGTGCAAATCGGCATACAGCAGCCTTAGGGCATGTTCCCCACAGGGCTGGGTCCGACCTCCAAGCTTTGGCCTTAGCTCTGACCTGGCCTCCATCCACACCACAGCCTTGGGGCTCCCCAAAGCATCTTCACCCTAACCCTGCCCCTGCCCACCTCTCTTTCTGGTCAGCACTACCATTTCCACCACTTCCCAAATCCTTGGAAGAATCAGGTCTTCACTGGCTCAAGATCAATGTTTAACAACAGAATAAAAGAGAAAATGCCATAGTTTAATTGGAAACAAAGAAGGGACTATAAAGAGATCTTTATCATCTGGATAAATCTCAAAGTCAAGGTGTGACAGGTCAGATTAACTGATTAAGCTGATTCACTTTGCCTGGCTTGCTTCCTTCTCCAACTTCCGTTTTCAATCCTGTAAGACCTTTAGGGCCAACAGCAGGGCCATCTCCTATAAGAAACCTTTCCCGATCCCCAGCCAGAATGCACCCTAGGGTCTCTGGCACTTCTTCCTCAGACACTAATTACCCTTTGAGTAATGTTGGCTGTGTATATGCCCCTTCCTTCCAGGGGACACAATACCTGAGCTGGCTTCCTCTGTGTTTGCCCCACAGCCTAAGGCCTGGCACAAGTTAGGTGTTCAATAACTCTTTTGGTTTTGAATGATTGAGTGAATGAAATAAACTGCAGACATCATCTTTGGGAGCTGGAGTGGAAGAGCCTCTTGCATATTGAAATGCCACTGACTGCCCTAGAGAACATGGTGAGGTCGGTCCTACACAAGTCCAATGTCAAAGCTTTTGCCTGTGGACCCAGACGGTGTGTGGAAGAAAGTAGCCAGAAAAGAGGATGGGGAAAAGGCACTTCTGGAAAGGCCAAGGCGAAAAGTCACTGTTCCCTGAGGGTGAGAGGAACCTTGGTCCTCGGGGCTGGCCTTCCAATCGGACAAGAAGGTCAGAACGACGGTGGCTGGTGAGACTGGGAGATGCTGGGAGCAGCTACCCCAGGCCAAACACCATCCAAAGAGACTCTTTCCATGTAGTGTTCCAACTTTGGATCCTTACCTTTAAGGTCTTTGAACTTTTGAAGTGCTTTTCTGCCCCGGAGATAGGCCCTTGAGATCGGGGGCTTGGGTGAGGGAGGACACCTTGGGGACGTCAGGTCCCAGGGGATGGGAGAGCATTGAACAGGAGGTAAGTTTCCAGAGGGGAAGTTTTTTGGATTTCAATAAAAATGCCTGGTTCCAGATCACTGTTGGGTAGGGACCCAAATAGAAGCCACGTACTCCATGATCATCTTCTGGGCATGTGCAAGGTCACTGTGTCTAGGGATCTTAACAGACAAGAGTGTATGATTTTTCCCAGGTTGTACAAACACACATACACACACCCACACACAGACCCTTACCTACATACCCTAAGGTTGTGAAGAAGATGAAGGGCTATGATGTGGCCTGTTCTCTTAAAACATTCTCCCTGTCTCCCCCTCACACATATGTACAACTGAACACTGTGTGTCAGACACTGTGCCGGGGGTCAGCAAAAAAGCAGCATTGTCCCTGCCCTCATGGAACTACAGCCTAGTGGGAGAGACAGACACCAATCAAATAATGAGACACACACTAATCACCAATAAAAGGGGACCTTTGCTAGGAAGGACAGAAAAGGCCCTGAGTTGAGGAGAACAGATAATAGGATATCACCTGATCCAGGTGTGGGAGAGAGAGAAGTCAGAGTAGGCCTGAAAAACCGTATTTCCATATAATAGAGGAAAATTACATAAAAGTGACTGAGTTCACTTCTGCCTTCTGAGGATGTGTGTTTGTAAAGGGTAGGATGGCGCAATTCATATGAGCAAGGAAATAACTTCCCTTTTTCTGGGAGCTAAAATTTGGAGAAGTTGGCTTAGCCAGTGGTGCAGCTGCTGAATTTCAGAATAGGTCTGTGTGTATGCAGATGGTGGGCAGTGGGGCCTGGCACTGGGTCTGGGGTCAGAGGGAGAGGGGCTAACTTGCTTCATGTAATAAGGTGCTAGGATTTATTACGAATTCATTTATTTGGGTTGCTGGAGTGTCAATGAACTAGGGAGAGAGAGGTGTTCTGGTAATAAGGGAACAAGTGAAATCCAAGTTTGTGGAAAGGATGAGAGCCTTTTAAAGAAGAGAGAAATCTATGAATTATTTTTAAATTCTCTGCTATGTGGAAGTGCAATGCCCCTTTCTGGACATCCGCCCCCCCCCCCCCCCCAACTCTACTACTCCTGCATCATTAGTAAAGCTTCTGCCAGGAAGTGATACTTTAGGTGGGAGGTGAAAGGGAGTTTAAGAGAAATGAGAGGGTTTGGCTGACAGTAGAAGCCGGGTAGAAATAAAGAGACACCAGAAGCTCCTGAATCTGGCTGAAGCTGGAAGTTGGAGTCCTCGGCCCTGGGACTCTTGGGAAGGATTTTGGACTTGTCCCAGGTCACGAGGTTGGGGCTGGGGCTGCTGCTGATGTGCCATCTGGATTACATTAAAGTTGAGAACTGGGGATGGAGAACCTTTTTACTTGTCTACATGGAACTAACACTACTACCGTAAAGGTTTTAAAATCTGAACACTAGTCAGATTTTAAAGGGGAGAAAAATCAGAATTCCAGGATTGTTTTAAACCAAACCTTTCATTAAAGCTGAGTATGTTCAGCAACTGGCGCTAATGGCTAAAAAGGACGGACAAGTGGGCGTCCTGCTGAACCGCTTTCCTGAAGGACCAGGACCATTTGTACCAGCACGGTGAGTGCCGGCATCCCCAGGGTGGGACTGAGACGCTTGAAAGCTGCTTGTCTTAAGAGGTTCTAAAAATGGTGCCCCGCAGTGTCTGTGCCCATGGCCCATGCTCAGCAAATCCTTTGTGCAGACAGAGCAAGGTACGCTGTGTCTACTCCTTATCTGAATTTCCACTTATTCCAAACTAATTCGGAGCATATTAATAAAACAACTGTATCAGGAGTCCTGTGGCCCCCAAATCAACCTGGTAGATCCAGCATGGGGATGTGCTTCAACTTAGCACCTTCAGGCTGGCTGTGGTTTCTACACTCCCCCATGGAGTCCAGAGACAGAGCCTGCCTTCGCAAGGGAGTGTCCTTGAGAACTGGAAGAGTGATTCAGTAGGAGCATTTACACAGGGCTTCTCGGCAGTGGCACTGTTGCCGTTACAGGCCCAATAATCTCTTTGTCCTCGGGGCTGCCTGGTGCATCGTGTCTGTAGCCTCAGCCTCTACCCATCAGATGCCAGTAGCACGCCCACCCTGCTAGAGTGACAACCAAAGATGTCTCCAGACGTTGCCAAGTATCCCTTGGGGGGTAAATTCGCCCCATGGTTGAGAATCATTGATCTGGCAGAGGCAACTCATAAGAATCTGCCTTCAAAGGGCTTAAAATCTGCAATGAAAGGCAAGCCAGAGCCCAGGCTCAGAGGCTGAAAAGGCAGAGGATCCTGGGGAGAGAAGCGCCTGCATTTGCCATCTTTTATAACTCTCCTCATGATTCCAATTCCAGCCAGTCTTTTCTGCTTTCCTCTTTCCTAAGGACTATATTTCTGAGGTCCCAGGTGACACATTTGACTCATTAAGACTTCTTAATTCCCACATGAATTATTGCTGGAAGGGTCTGAAGGCCCAGTATCTTGCCTTATTACACCTGTAGTTATGAGCAGTAACTATGGCCTTTATTACAGCATTCGGCACCAGCCATTAAATTCGAGGCATGAAAATGATTATTTCACACCCAAATCCACTTACCACTGGCACATTTCCACGCATGTTCTCATACCAAACCCAGCCTCAGGAGCATGCCCGTCACAGGCGCTCCCAAACGCCAGGGCCTCTCTGCTGTAACACCCGGTTTACTGAGGCTGCCTGTCAATCATTCTTCACGACTGTTCAGAGAGTCCAATTTCTAGGTTTCCTAAGGTATAGGCATTAGCTAATATTTCAATAAATAAAGCAAAAGCTAGTGCTGTCACTCTCTCCCATTTCACCAAAGGATCTTTCTTTTCCCTATAGAAATGCAGAAGGGCTAAAACCTTCCTTGTTTAGCTTGGGGCTAAACACACCCTACACCAAGCAGAAAAATCATCTAATTTTTTCGATGAAAGCCTGTGCCAGTCAAAGACATTCTTAGCTACTCACACTTAAGAGGCATCAAAAATGTACAAATATTGGAATCCTCAGCCTCGACAGGCAAGTTACCATGTACACAATTAGGAAAGGGAGCCGAGTTAAGAGAGAGTGTGCAGAATGCCTTCGACATGTCAACGAAAACGTGGATGCGGCTTCATTTTAATGTTTTTGATTTCCCCGATAATGAGGAAATTGTCCTCGTTTTTATTGGTAGATGTTCTTAAAGGTTTTAAAATCTGAATATTAATGCTGCTCAGTTGTGCAGTGTATAAATGACTTTTGACAAATCTGGTGGCTTCCGTCCTGAGTCCACTGTTGAAAATGGAAAGAGCAGTGGCCAGCGGGAACCTGGGAAAGGTCGGGGACACTGCAAGGAAGGGAAGAAAGAGGGGAGAAGCATCCTGGCAACAAAATCCTCCCCTCCCACGAAAGAGTTAACAGAAAGAAATAAAATCAGATATGTGTAGCCTCCAGACGTCCATTAAAGTGCAGAATGCTGTTTTCTATCACAGATTATATGCCAGATGTTCAAACTATCTCTAATCATTGCAGATGTAATGGAGTAGAATGTTGCAGTTTGTGAGTTTACTGGCATTAATCCTATATACTGCACCGGGGAAAAGATTTTAAATATATAATTATATCTCATTAATACTCAGGTTTTATTCCCTTTCAATGGAACAGGACTTATTAAAGCAACCATTTACCGCATGTTTTCTTTCAGTATTTGGCCCTGGCATCATCCTGTGTGCATTCGACGTGTAAATATGTACTAACCTGGGCGCACAAAAACACCCAGGAATGCTTGTGAGTCCTCTGCTACCCAAATTCACTTTTATATGCATGAGATGTTTTTATATTGTAAATTGATAAGAGGGACTTAGCCGCATGCATTCTGAGTTGCTACTTGGGTTTTCCTCATGCCAGAAATATTTGTACTTCTTAATTTGAAAGGAAATTGCCTGTGCTCCAGCTTTTTATGGCATGCTGGGGCAAGGTGCACCCTGGGCTCTGGAGAGGCCTTTCGTGAGTGTGGGTGAGAGCAGAAACCCTGCTTGGAGCCCACATTCTCCCAGGTCCTCGCCGGATGCACCAAAGGACTGAGGAAGTTATTTTTTGATTTTGTTTTTGTTTTTTTTCCAGAGGATTGCCATGATTCGAATGTACCTCCAGGGGGATGCTGAGATGAGGAATAAGGGACTTCCCTCTTGAGCCCCCCCAGTCTTTCTCTCAAATAAAATGACACCCTTTTCACCAACCCACTAAATTGGTTTGAGATGTTGAGTGCTAGCACCCAGCTACCTCTGGGCTAAGAGCCAGCCTCCTCCTTGCTGGAGCGCGCTCACGGAGGTGTCTGTACCTGCTGCCCGCTGCCATCACTGGCTGTCCTCTCTCGCCTTCCCCCAGGGAGCTCAGCGTCCTCTCTGCTCCAAGAGGCGGGTTCCCTCAGCGGGGGCCAAGCTGGCCCCATGGGTGGGTGTATGCCCACACCCCGAGCTGGGAAAAGCTGGGGGCTTGCTTCTTCATAAGCAGAGAGACTGAGTTTTCAGGAACCCTATTTTTCCTCTGGACTAACTCTTAATTCACATACAATGATTTATTGGATTATTCTAGTAATGGACTCCCGGACTACAGGGGCCATATCCACCTTGGTCTCTGAATCCCTCATGCCGAAAAGAGTGCCTGATACATCATGGGCTTTTCCTACCTCTTTCTTAAATGAGAGAGTAAAAGAATAAATTAATGGAGAGTCTAGGCCTTTTGGGAAAAGCTGGGTGGGGCTGACAATTTAATACAACGTCCTTAGCTATCACTTTTGGCGTGGACGAGAGTTTGATGGATTCTGCAGTAATGAGATTGACGAGACAGATGGTCGTTGCCAGGGGTTCAGCAGAGGCCAGGGTGATAGACAGGTGAGAGCTCCGTATCAGGTCTGGGCGGTAGGAGCCATGGGAGCTCAGCTGTGGTTTTAGTGTCTTGGGGACTAGATGATGGTCGGGTGGAGGGCCTGTGAGGTGCAAGCCTGAGGTGGAGTGGCCAGAGATGGCTGGGTGCACCTGGGGGCCCCGGAAAGTCCCAGAGGGGTGTTGAGGGATGAAGCGGGTGTAGCTGCAATAAACAGGCAAGAGGATTGGGAGAAGAGGGGAGGAGTCTACAGGTGTCTCTGAAATGATTCAGCTCATCAAACTCTTCTGACTTCCAGTTTTGTTGTTTTGCTTTTTTTAATATTTAAGTCATTTCTGGATACTGCCAACTGGATAGACAGTCTCAGCCTCTCTCTCTCTTGCTTCTCTCCCTCTCCTCTTCTCCTTCCCCATTCCTTGTGAGACACTAAGACCAATAGGGGAAACAAACAAACAAAACAAAACAAAACCCTGAGTATTTGCCTCCTGAGAGAGAGCTGGAATGGGCAGACTCAGAGTGTTGTATGGAGAGAAATGCCCAGGTTAGAATCATGTTAGAGAAGGAGTGGGTGATGGGCAGGATGGGGGGCTCGTCTTCACTCTCTTCTCCTGTTTTGGAGTCCTGAGGATGCCAGAGCTCCAAGGGCAGGAGTGGGGCCTGGGCTGGGGAGCAGCTGGGGGCTGGAGCAGGGGCCCCGGGGGAGGCCGGGCAGGATGAGCAATGTAGGCCACATCCCACGGCTGCCCCCACCTCCAAGGGCCAGCAGTCAGTCTCGAGGACCTGGAGCTGGAGGAGAACAGCTATCAGGTCCAGAGGGTGGGGGTGGCGCTGGGGTGAGGGGAATGGCAAGTGGGGGGTGGTTCCTTTAGGAACAAGACCACAGTGATACAGGAAACATAGAAAAGGTAAGATGGAGGGTGCTCACGTCAAAACAATGACAACTGGAGAACTCTACTGGACAGGGATGGAAAAGAAAGTTGACCCGGAAAACTGAAGAATCCAGCAGTCTGGAAAAGTGGGCTCATGTGTTTCGAAGGAGGACAGCAACCCTGTGTAGTTATTTGTCTGTTGCTTTATTTAACACCTGTTTTTAGAACCTTTTCTGTTCAAAGTTTGTCTCCAATACAGGGCCATTTACTCTGGGTGGGAGGGAGCTGTCTCTCATTGAATACCAGCTTAAGGCAGAAAAGAAGCATAAAATGGATGAATTAATAGGTAATTGATCAAAACAGACACATGCCAAGACCCATCACACAGGAGTGTGCGGATGAGACTTGACAGTTCTAAAAGGTGTGATGTGTCAGGTTGCCCGAGGGGACCTGCACGTAGGTGGTAAGGATTTGGAGCTCCATCCAACTAGTTGTTGGGGTGGTGGTGGGTGGCAGGGGACATGGATTGGCATCTCCTCTACACAGGTGGTCCTGAGGAAGTCACCTTGCCTTGAGGCGTGAGTGGAGGTTAGCCTGGCGGGAGGACGCCGCGTGCAGCCAGGCTCCAATTCCACAGTGGGGACGAGAGTTCTCCACACAGCCCTGTGCCAGGGTCTGGTGCGGGGCAGGTGCTTCACGTGAGCTGAGTGAGGGATGCATTCACCCTTCACAGCTGGGACTGGTCGGGACACAAAATGAAAATTACCAGGGGGTTGACAGAGATTCCTTTTCTGCCCAGCTCAGCTGAATTCTCTCCTGCTTCCGCGCTTAAAAGGGGCCATGCATCTGCATCTGTTTCTCTCCCATTGGACTCTGAGCTCCCGAGGTCAGGGAGCCTAGGATTGCGGGCTCTGGAGCCCGGCTGGCTCTGCTCATCAAAGAGATCCACCTGCTACTGACTCTGTGACCACAGGCAGGTTCCTTAACCTTTGTATGCATCTCTGTCATTGGGGCAGTGCTGCTTAGAGGAGTAAATGGACATGGACTCGTAGGGCACGCAGAAGAGTGTCTGGCTCTCTCATGTCGCAGGTGGGGTCCCCAGGAAGCTGGCTCTGTGATGGAGGTTCACGCGCAGGAGTTATATTGGGGAGTGCTCTGGGAATCAACACCTGGGAAAAGAGGGGAAGGAAGGAGGATGGGGCAGTGGGAGAGTCAGGCTGCCACGTGAGCCCAAGGACGTCCATGGCCGACCATGCAGGGAGCTCTGGAGCCAGACTGGCTTTTCAGAATTGCCTGGAGTTGGACTGAGATGGTGGGGCCTTTATGCTCCTTTGTCAGCAGTCCCTGGGCATGACCCTGGTTGAGGTGGATCTCTGGAGTTGAGAGCATTCTGGAAGGAACCGACAGCTGGAGGCCATCTGCTGAACTCCCAACAGCCGGGGCAACAAGCCCTTCATTGAAGGGGGTCTGGGCAGGGCATCTTCTGTCCACCACCATCTACCCTCAAGCTCTTCAGATCCACTTCTTCGTACACGTTCAGGAAGCAGCTTTCACAGAACCTTGTGGGTCTTTTTTCCTGAGGGAAACTTAGAGGAGGAAGGTTAGTAAGATGAACTGTAGCCCCTGCTGCTGAAGCTGGTCTCGGAGTCCCAACTGGTACCCGTCATCTACCTCCTATCCATCCTTGATTGCCCTCAGCCTCAGCCAGCACCTCTGCTGGACTAAATGGCTTACTTGGGGCCATTGCCCAGAACTTCACCCTTACGGGTCTGGGGGTTTGAGTTTCTGATCACTACATCTTTCTCAGGCCAGAGTCATTGCACTTGTTCATTCACCATCATACTTGGGCAAGGGAATGCCACAGGTGCCCAAATAGATCACCTGGTTGCCAAGCAGACTTCCTTCTCCATTCCTCGTGTAAGTACAGCCTAACATCCCCCTGATAATTAGGGTCAATCACCCTGCAAAGATGGTGACTGCTCTTCTTATCTGCTGGTCCCTTGGCACAGGTGTCTGAAGTGACCAGGGGACAATCACAGCTAGTGATTAAATGGGGATGTAGTTCATTGCACTAACCTTCCTCCTTTAAGCTTCCCTCCAGAATAAAGACTCTCTCTGTGTCTTCTGGTGGGAGTGTCCTTCTTTGGGAACCAAGATCTTCAAAACTCCAGAGCTTAGGATCACATTGTTCAAGAAGCACAAATTCTCCAATGGGTGACTGGGGATAATGGTAAGTAAGACTGCTCCTACTCTACCTCTTGTGTCTCTGGACCCATGTATCTTTCATGTTGGGTACACAGCTTTGTGTCAAAGTCTTTGAGCCAAAGTGTATACTGCATCCTGTAGGATGGCTCCTCTTCCTCATAAACCACTGCCCTTAATTTATCACATCATCAGTGCCTTCAGCAGGCTTGCTCCTGCCTTCTATCTGGTAGCTTCCAGATGATACACTATGATACAACCAGAGAGTCCCAGGGTCATGAGCCCATTACCACCTCTCTTTTGTTATAAAATTGGCTCCCTGGTCTGATGACCTGTTATGTGGATTCCATCCAGAGCTCAAACCCTCTGCATGCCCTCAAGTAGTGATGTGGCTGAGGCTCTGTGGGCAGCAAAGGCAAATCCATACCCAAGATACATGTTTATTTCTGTCAGAAGGAATCGCCAGACTTTCCAGGACAGAAGTAGGCTAATGTGGTCAACTTGCTACTATCCATCTGGTTGGTTTCCTTAGGGGGTGGTGTTATATCTGGGTCAGTGTTTGTTTCTATTGCTGTTGGTCAGGTTGAAGCTTGGCAGTGGCAGTAGCTTTGGTAAGTGGAAACCCGTCCATAACCTCCATCCCTGCCATTGTGCCTATGCTCTTCATATGGCACCTTGCACAGCACTGGAGTGGCTGATGAGACGCTGGCTGATGCCAGCTGGCCATACATTTTGTCTGCTTGACTTTAGTGTACCTTCTATGGTGGAAGCTCTTTAGCAAACGTTAAAGTGGTATGAAGGTCTTCATATTCTCTCCCACATGGTAATACACATGCCTCTATCCAAAACCTCTTATCCCTGATCTTCTAAGTGTTTTCTTTTTTTTAATATTTATTTATTTTCTTTATCTTTTTGTCTGTGTCGGGTCTTCGTTGCAGCACACGGGCTTCTCTCTAGTTGTAGCATGCAGGTTTTCTCTCTCTAGTTGAGGCGCATGAGCTTAGTTGCCCCATGGCATGTGGGATCTTAGTTCCCTGACCAGGGATGGAAACCACTTCCCCTGCATTGGAATTTATCACTGGACCATCAGGGAAGTCCCATTCTTCTAAGTGTTTTTAAATGTAAATTTTATTATTATTCAGGTATGGTGAGGCCAGCAGATCAGATGACTGACATTGAAAAGATAGTTTGTTACCCACAGTTCCAAGAGAAGGGGGCATGCCACACCATAGAGGGCTACACGGGGAAGCACCAAGGTCAGTCAGGAGGCAGAAGGTGAGGGGAAAGTGTGGGTGAGAATCTTTATTATGGTTTCCATAGGAAGCAAATTGTGAGGCAGGGTGAGCAGGTGAAGCAGGTTTGTGATTGGCTAGTTTGAATAATTTTAGCAAACTCCAGGGTGTAGGGGCTGCGGTACCCTGTTTGGTACCTGGCCCTGGGGTGATTAGGGAAGGAGAATATTGGCCCCAGAGAGTAAGAGACCTGTGAGAGCCCAATAAAGGAGGGGTTTGGGGGCAGGTTTTGGATTGGTTGCTTTGCATATGAAAAGCATGCTCAAAGGGCAATTGTTTGCTCTTTCTAGGAGTTAGCGGGCCCTGGGAAAGGCAGTCTCTCCAGGTCAGCAAGAGCAAAGCTCTCATCTCATGATGTAAAAGCAACATAAAGTACAGAAAATTTTAAAAATATGTATACTAATACACTAATGGCTCTCGTTCTGGACCCCTGACCATTTAGCCTGGCTATTTGCCACTGCCCGTGAGTCCATATATATTCTGATCTTTGCCCATATAAAGTAGTTGACCAGGTGCACTGCCTAAACTCTGCCCATTGAGAGGATTTCCCCTCACCACTGTCTTTCAAAGTCATTTCTGACTCTTTCAAAGTCACTATTCCTACTCCTGAGTAGGGCTATAGTGCAGCTGCTGTCCATTTTCATCTTTAATCCACATACTGAGCTGAACCATCTGTGAAGCAAGCCTGGGCTTTTTCTTCCTCTGTCAGATGGCCGTAAGGGATACCTTAAAGTCACAGGGTGAGCTCAGAAGAGTACAAGGGTAGTGAATGATGTGGAGGTCAGAGCTACCCACTCATGCAACTTGCTTGTGTCCTCTGGCCCTGCTACGCCTGATTCTGGATTAGCCACTTCCACACTCCAGAGATTATAGCTGGGCCCCCCTGACATTGTGACATGGTGGTATAGGACAGAGCCCTATCACTTGGGGGCCCATGGTCAGGCACGCCATCTTTATCAGGGCCCAGTAGTTACACTGTGAAGTGTTTTCTCTGCTGCAGATGGTAAAACCGTGATCCAAAACCCCCAAGGATCTACATTGTGATTCTTCCTTTGGGATTTACTATAAACTCCACCTAGCATCATTTCCCTTCACTGATAACTTAAACTTTAGGGTCTGCCAGATTATAGGGCCCATGCAACAGAGCTGATTGCATCACAGGCTAGACTTGTTGCAGAGCCCTTTTCTCTTCTGGACGCCATTCAAAGCTAGCAGATTTTTATGTTACTTGGTATATCGGCAAGAGCAGTATTTCCAGATGTGGAAAATGCAAAGATTCTAGAACAAGGCATTGTGCTTCATTCTTTACAGTGGGAGGCAAAATTTATCTTTTATAATGGAAGGGATGTCCTGTTGTGCCCTTTACTGCTCAACTCCTAAAAATGTTACTAATGTGGAAGGGCACTGAGTCTTTGAAGGAGTTTTTCTCCCACTCTTTGGAACACATGTGTCTTATCAAAGCCTCCAAAGCCCTGTTCGATATGATTAGCATGACACCATTGATATAGGAGCTCAATGGGAGGTTCTGTGACATCTCCTGGTTAAGACCACTTTGACTATATTATGACCAAGGGAGGGAGTGTTAAAGGAGGAGTCAGGAAAACCTGTAAATGTACCATTGTTCTTCCCAGAATTATTTCTGATCCTTTTCCTAACTGTGATAGAAAAGAATACATTCACTAAGTCAAAGGCTGCAACCATGTTCTTGAGGTCATATTAATCTACTCTAGTGAAGTTACTATATCTGATAAGAAGGCTGCATTTTGGGCAACTGCTTGGTTGAGTTTGAGGAGTCCCATGGTCGTTTTCCAGGATCCATCTGATTTTGTGCAGGGGCTACAGTAGTGAATTAGATAGAGATGCGATGAGAACAACTACCCTTGCATCTCTTAGATCTTTAAAAGGAGCAGAACTTTCTGTCTCCCTGGGATACAATATTATTATTTTCTATCTTGATTTGTTGGGGCGGGGTGATTACGGAGACTTCCACTTGGTTGCTGGTCCCCATTAGGGCAGTTCTTACTCGATAGGCAAGGACTCAGTGTGTCAATTTCCCAGAATATCTATACTGACATCCCATCCAGTTGAGTCACTGTGACGCAGACTTTGGCCAGAACTCCACTGATCACACGTTTCCCCTATATCTCCATCTACCAGCAGACTGTGATAACTCTTTGGGTCTCTGGGTATCAATGCCAACTCAAATCCTATGTCCAACGGTCTTCAAAATATTTGGATGTTTCCCTTTCCGCAGGGTACAGTGCAATTCTCTCTGGGGAAGGACTCAGGGAACTATTATTGTGTATACCTGCCATGGTGTTGCAGGATCCCTCCCTGTGGGGGCATGGCTTTCTCTTCATTCAGTGGATTCCAGGTCTAAAAAGTGGACAAGGAATCATGGTTTTTTATTGGGGCAACTGCCCTCAATCTCTTTATTATCCACCTTTTTTTTTTTTTTTTTGATGGTACAATTAGTATCCTTGTTGGCTGCTCTTCTATTTTGCCACTGTGTTCTATTAACCATCTTGATAACTCTCTGCAGATCAGTGGCCCTCTGACCTTGCTTCTTACTACAGTGATTACATCCTCTTGGCTTCTGACAATTAAGTACCACATAATGATTCTTCCCCTATGGTTTCAGTGTTTTTTCCATTGTCCCCATTGCCCAGGTCTGTAACAGTTTCCTCTACCACCAGCTGTGGTCTACAGAGGGGTGTTGTCGAACTTCAGAATGGTCCTGTGCTCCTTTCACCAGTGTATTCTGCAGGCTTTTGTGAATTCTCTAAACTTTCCCATGGAATATAATCATCTGGGTTTTTGGCCTTACAGAGTATTTCCATCCTGGCATGCCTACTTCTGAGATCCTTTAAATTCCTTCTTCTGCTATCTGCTGTGGCAATTCTGGCATTTAGTGTGGCTCTTTGTCTCTTCCACGCTCCTAGGAGACATCTTAGTAGCACATCTCTCCATCTCCTTGCCAAGGTTTTAAATCTTGTACTCTCAAAGAGTGCTCCCAAATTGACAAACTGTCTAATTCAACCTCTGGTTTTGGTTCCCTTGCTCAAGCATTATCAGTGTCCAAGCTTGTATGTAATCTTCTGGCTCCAGCAGATACATGCTGGATAGGTCTTGTAGTGCCTTTAAGGTACAACAAGTTTCCTCTTATCAGACCCAACATGACCCCATCTGGCTTTTGTTGTAATTTACTCTTAGTGTATGAGTAGGGGAAGGAGAGGTCAATGTTGAAGGCCATGTATCTCCTGATCTGGCAGAGGACTTTGCATTGCCTGCAAGCAAGAGGAGGAATTACCTCTTGATAGGGAGAGGTGGGGCATTCCTGTAGGTGCAGAGGGTTCTGGGGAATCTGGAGATTTATGATATTCCAAGGCATTCTTCTGATGTCTCCATCCCAGTGTCTGGGTTTAATTTTTTCTCAGCTGGGGCCTCAGCTTGGCATAGCAGACCTGCCAGATTGGGAATTGGGAGTCTAACCTTCTAGGGAGCTCAGCCACTCTAATGACTCCATCCAAGCCCTGGTCCTCAGCCCCTCTATCCACCTGCTGCAAGATATAAGGGCCTTGTGTATGTTTCCAAAGAGGCCCACTGGCTTCACAGTAACTTTCGAGTGGTGATGGATTGCTCTTATCTTTTCACTATCTTTTTCCAAAGGACAATCCAGTTTAACTGGATTCCACCATCCTTTCAGTTATTTCCCTCATATTTTTCAACTAACAAATACATCGCACCAGCAAATGTACTCCCTTATGTAAGTATATCATCTCCATCAGCACCTATGAAAGTTTTATCAATTGGCCCAACACCTACCAGGAGTGATGGGGTCTTTATTGCCAGTGGAGTGGAGACTGAGTGATCCAGCTTCAAAACCCCACCTCAGCACGTGTTTCTTCTTGGACCTCCTGTTTCTGGTTGTCACAGGTTGGGTTTTCTGAGGATCAGACACTGAGATGGAGTTTAGTGTGCCTGATGTTTATACAAGTGTGCATTTGGTTTCAACACCTGTAGAAGGAAGGGAGGGGAAGCATGATGAAGCAGCGGGAGAAGTCAGCCTGCAGCCAGGCAGAATGGCAACCCATGGGGAGCTTCAGAGCTCCAAGAGCCCTTATGAGTTGAACTGGGATGGCCAGGCTTTCCTACCCCTGTGGTCATCAGTCACTGAGTGTGGGATGCCTGGGAAGGGGCATGACCTTGGGTGAGGCAATTCCAGAAGCAGCTGACAGATGAAAGTCATCTGCTGACTACACTCCCAGCCTCTAGGGCACAACTACTTCATTGACGGGAGATCTGGACACATCACAGTGTCCTCCAGAATAAAGGTTTCGGTTGCTTTTATTGGTATGATTGTTTCTGTCTCCCAGACCTTCAAACAATACCAAGTACATAGCAGGCACTCAGTAATGAATATTGTTAAATAAATGGAACTAGGCAGAATGTTTCTGGAGCATGCTTTATGGAAACTGGCTCTGTGTTGAGTAATAGTTGGGGCTCACTGAATTGTGGTTGATTGAGCAGCGAATTCAGGGGCTGCCAAGTCAGGCAGCCCTGGGCCTACTCTCTGGCTTGTCCCTTCTCAGCAATGTGGCCATAGCAGGCTCACAGGGATGCAGGTTGGCATCTGGGGTGGCCAGGATTAGAACATCGGGGTGGGGGTGATCAGGAGAGAGACATCTGCATGCACTGGAGCAGGCATCCCACAGCACCCACACTTGGGCCACAGAAACAGGAGACATCTCTGTTCCCTACAAACAAAAGTTGACCGTTCTGCAGTAGAAGCTGGTCAAGAAGCAGATCACACAGAGATAGGACTCCAACATTTAAATAACCTATTAAATGGCTTTCATTGTCAATAATCTGATTTGCACTCAGGCAAGACAAGTTGGATGCTTTTGAATGGCCTCAAACATGTCAATATGTAACAAGAAGATAAGGAAGAGAATTAGGTTCAGCACTCAGGCTTTTGCTTTACATCTTTCAATTTTCTTGGCTAGACTGCTAAATAGTTTTATATGGAACCAGAAATTGCTGTCTAATGCTAATTTGAGAACGATACAATCAGTGCTGAGGTAAATGATATAGAGAATTGATACTGGAATAAATTGGGATGTGTCCCTTTAAATAATGATATTGACAAAAGTTTGGCACAAAGGGCAGGGGTCTTCGTTAAGCAACAATGCTATTCCTGAGAGAGGAGCCTGGATGTAGAGAGACAGGCCTCTGGAGTCAGAGGCAGGCTAGCACCCTGGCTCCTCCACTTGCCAGCCCCGTGACCTTGGCAAGATACTGTACTTCTCTCAGCCTTCGCTTCTGTGAGATGAGTAATAAATGTCACAGGGCTGTTATGAGGATAACTTGATATATAGCCTGTAAAACACTTAGCACAGTACTTGGCACAGAACAACCAATAAATGTGAGCTGTTATTATTTATTATAATTGCTCAGCTCTTACCTGAAGGGCTGAACATTGGCCTCCAGGGAAGGTGGAGTTGGGGCCAGTCCTGGTGGGGTAAGTCACATCTGTAAGTGTTTCTAGCTCATTGCATGGAAAGCCTACCTCCACTGGGTCCTCTGGGATAGGTAAATCCAGGCATCACGGTGCTCACCTTGTTGAGGGAGGATTATGGTTTCAATCCCAGGAAATCTCATAAAAAGCTCTTTGAAGATTTGGGGAACCTCATGTACCTATTGACTTTCCCTAACTCCACAGCCTGCTCCCTGCCTCTCAGTCTCAAACCACACCATTGGCCAGATCTTCTCCAAGGCTGGGAACCCTTCTGATACAGCTCCAAGTCTTGGACATTACACAGCAAACCCAGGTGGTAAAGCATCTTGCATTTAGATGCTCTGAGAATGGAAAGCCCTACACCTGGCTTAACGGTAGAAGAACCTTCTCACCTCCAAATCTTGCAAAGCACTTTGGGCACCATATTCTATTTTTGTGCTATCATCATTTGGCTACTTTATTTTCTGATTAGTCTGTGAGCTCCCTAATGGTTGATGTGGTATTTTTCTCATTTTTCATTGACAAGCATCCATTGGGCTACTATATTAGGCCATGACAGGAAATTGGGCTTGATGGGGTTTCACCTTGCTCCATTGCTTCTTCTTTCCATGCGGTTGGATGGGTGTCTTAAGGCTGAAAGATGGCTGTTTGGTGTGGCTCCTGTTAAATATTGGTGCTTTCTGAACTCTGAGATGATGGAGGTATTTCAAGAAAGAGATGGCCTTGGGAATGGGCTTTTTAGAAGATACTGCAATGCTCTGCAGAGAAGATTCTAGCCCTAAATAACATTAAAACTGTTACAGGCATCACTCCTGAGTGTAGACAAATTCTGCAGAGGAGCTGTGTTCCCTGAGAAACTCTGAGATTTTTAGTTACTCTTGGTTTTAGGTTACTTATTTCAGTAGCAGGAGTCACCCTTAGCTACTGGAGCAGAGCACTACATATCTTGTTATTGGCGTTACTGTTGTTTTTTAAGAACATGGCAATGTACACATGGAACTGAGTTTTCCTTTGGATGAGAAAAAAGTAAGATATCAATATGGCCTAGAGGTAATAATAGGGCCTTCATGAGCATCATGGCCCGAGCCAGCTGACCATAGTTTGCTCAGCCTGCCTGCCCCAGCCCTCCATTCCTGGTTCCAGCATCTCTGCCCTGGCTGATCCCGGGTCTACATCTGTGTGGCTCTGGCTTTTCTCACCTTTCACATTCCTGCTTAAATCTTGCTACTTAGTGCCTTCAGGTTACTTCTTCCCACAGATATCACAGAGAGTATAGCTGAAGACACATAGCCCATAGAAATGAAGGGAGGGTCTTGGTGAGTGTAGTAAATACTCATTAAACACGGGCTAAATAAGGGGGAGAAGTTCTGCAGTACTTTGTGGTCCAATCTTTTGACCATCTCTACTTCCTGTGCAATATAAGAAACTGAGGTGGGCCAGTTGCTAGTGGTTACTGGAATCAAAGACCTTCTGATCCAGGACATCGATTTCATTCATTCATCTTTAGTTGAACTGGAGCCAAGCGGTGGCTTGTAATAGTCATTTTAACATGTTGAAATACTATTTCTAAAATAGTCATTCAACACAACCCGTCTGGAAGTTTTCTGGAGAACAGATATTTTTGGAATCCTTTTGACAGCTAGGCCAGCACAATTGTGTAGAGAAAGACTAATGAGTAGTCAATTTGTCTCTTAGCCCCCTTTTTGCTAATAAGCTTTATTGAGTACCTGCTGAATGCTTGTGTGATTTTGTAGTGGACAAGCCCTGTTGACTACGATACCCGTAAGGAGGCTCTAGGTGTGAAAGGCCGTCCCGTTTGAAGAGATATTTGTTAGTCTATGACTAGAGCCCTCTCGACAGCCATGCTAGCCAAAGGGAATTTAGGGGCAAACACAGATCCAAGTAGCGATTGACGTACATGAGGTTTTCAAAAGTGCTTGGTTTTTAAAAGTACCTCCTGACTCCATTTTTTCTCTATGAGTAAACTAGGGTTTTCCAAAGTGGGCCTCGTGGTCTTTGATTATTATGGGAGAAACAACATTGCCTCTAGCAGCTTCCAATTGAGTTGCAAGCCTGGCAGGGAGATGGCTTTCCCCCCAAAGGAACAAAACCCTGGCTGGGGAGCTCTGGGGCTGTGCCTCTGAGGCTGTATGGGTACAAGGACCCAGCAGTCAGATCTGCACTTGTGCCCCTGTGAAGCCAGAGAGCTGTAGGCCATGGCCAGAGCTGGACACCACCCAACACTAACTAAATCCATCCTTCTGCTTGGGGCAGAATAAGTGTGTTTCTGAATAAGCTCTCAAAACTGTGAGCGATGGAACTCCCCACCCTGAGGGGGATGAGGAAGGTGGGGACCTCTGAGCACAGCTGACTGATGTCATGTTCACCTCATAAATGGTGAGGGAGCAGGTGGGCAGCAGCAGATGCATGTGCTGCCTCTGATCTCAAGAAAAGTGGTCTCATCAGGAGGGGAGAAGGTCAGCGAGGTTTCCCAGGCAGAGACCCTGTGAGGCCTGATAAGAAAGGGAGCAATTTTAAAAATCAATGGAATATTTACTAGGATCTGAGCATAGTCCTCAATCTATTGCAAAGGATGCTTTCCAGGTATCGATAAATAAAAGACACTTGCCCTTCCATGCAGGTCTCCTAGAAACTGGAGAAAGGTGCAAGGCAGAAAAAAGCCCTCTCCACATCAGAACCATCTGTGATAGACGGCATCTCCCCCTGACATTTTCATTAGCAGGAAATTTATGTTCCTATTTCTGTCTGTTGTAATGGCCATTCTTAGCCATTGTGTGGTAGCAGCTAATGGACAGGAATGGGTAAAAAATTCTTTAATTAATGCAAAATTGAAGCATTTTCTTTCTACACTTCGAGAAGTCAAGTAATTCACAGCAATTCTTGGCACTAGAGTGGAGGTAAAATAATTATACACAATTTCTAGTGATTAAAAGATTGTAAAATAATTTTAGTTACATCTTAAAATTATTTATCTTGTAAATGAAAAAGAGTGAAGAGGATGGGAATGATGTTGTGAGGTTCAGAGCAGATCCTGCCGAAACTTCCTCCTGGGCAGCTGCCTGTACCCTGGCATCCGGGCTCTGGGTTTTGGGTCTGGACCCTGTCTCTTACTTGGGCTGACTGCGGCTTTGCTGCCACCCAGTTGTGGTCATACCTCTCTCACATCCTCTTTGGTTCTCCTTTTGCATGCTTTTTTTTTTTTACCTATGAGTGTCACTTTTTTATTCAGTTCCTGCATGATTATTCAGGCTTGGCTTGGTTTCCCTTCCTCTGCATGGAGACCCCTGTATTCCCCCACTCCGAGTTTCTAAACCCTCAGTGGGCATCCTTGGGCACTGCCGTGAACCATGACCTTTCTCGTAGAGCCTGCCATCAGGACGCTACAGGATTTTCTTTTTGAAGCAATGCTTTTAAGAGAGTAGCTTTTTAAATTTTTATAGTTGCCCTGCAAGAGAGATTTTTGTTTTGTTTTGTTTTTTTAAATCAGAAGTCAGGTATCAGAGAGGCCAAGTAGATTGCTGAAGGGAGTACAGCCAACGGGCCGAGCTGAGTGCTTGACAGTCTGTGGGACTCAGCGCTCTTTCTGCCGCCCCAGGCCTCTGCACCAGTGCGCAGACATTCCAGCCCCTTTCTCCCCCTGATAACACACTCACAGAGACACCTGAGAGAAAGCAAGGGCGAACAGGAAGCAGATGAGCCAGGCAGACAAATCCTAGAGCTGGTATCTTGGTTTTCTGTGCTCGGGAGAGAAACTGTAGACAGCTGTCACGTTGTCCCTGGGCAGTGGAGCTCAGCCCACTCACACTGCCCCGTAGTGTCCTGGCGGCAGGCCCCACAAAGAAGGGTCATGCTTCATGGCAGTGTCCAAGGATACCCACCGAGGATTTAGCAACTCGGAGTGGGGGAGTGCAGGGGTCTCCATGCAGAGGAAGGCCCTCTCTGCCCAGCTCATCCTGTTAGGTGTGGGTGCCTCTCTTTACACCTCACGCTTTTTAAGAAATCTTGCTAAAATCCTAGAGCAGAAAGTTCTGGGGCTGAAAGATGTGCCATCAGCGCAAGCCTAGTGACTGAAATGACCCCATTTTATAGTGAATTGTGAACTTTGTTTATTGTAGGTGTTCATTATAACCTGAAAAAGATGGCATATACTTATGTATATATATATAAACTGTGTATACCATTGAATATACAAAAAATCAGGTAGACTAATTTACAAGTGATTTCAAGTATTTTTAAGGGTCGTTTTGACAATGTGACTTTTTCATGTTCCAACTGCAGGGCCTGTATTTCTAATAGGAATAATCCTATTCTCATTAGAATAGAGAGTCGTAACTATGGTTTCCATTGATTGTGCCCCTGTTGACACTTTGATAAACACTTGAAATCTTATAGAATCCCTACAACTACCCTTCAAGGTAGATAATATTCTCATATTCTGAGATGTAGAATTTGATGATTATAGAGCTAGGTATGCATTTTGGAGCCTGAGTGAGCCGGTTGGAATGGGAACTGGATCACTTCCTGGCTGTCAGAATGCAGACAGCTTACTTAAATTCTCTGAGCTCAGTTTATGGTAACCATAGTTACAAGTGATTCCTGGAGGTCTGCGGTGTGTCCAAACTCCTCCCCTCTGGCAGCTCACCCTTGGCAAGCTCCTCCTTCTTCCACTGACTTGCCTTTGTACCTTGACCATACTTGTGTGTGTATTTCTAGAAATTATGCAGTTCCATTGATCTATGTGTCTATCCCCTTACCCAAAACACATTGTCTTGATTACCTATATAGTAAGTTTTAAAATCAGATAATGTTGGCAAACATGCATAAGTATTTATTGAAATCATCGTTGATTGCTTTTATCATCATTTAAAAATTTTCAACATACAGATACTTACAAATGTTAGATTTATATCTATTCATTTTTGGAGCTTTCATAATTGATACTGGTTTTAAGATTTTGGTTTCCAGCTATTCATTATTTGTATCTAGAAGTAAGATTAATATTTTTGTGTTGATTCTTTATCCTGTGACCTTGTTAATCTCACTTATTAGTTCTGGAAAGCTTTTTTGTAGATTTCTTGGGATTTTCTAAGTAGACAATCAAGTTTTCTGTGAATAAGGACAATTTTGTTTCTTCCTTTCCAATGTGTATGCCTTTTATTTCTTTTTCTTGTCTTATGACACTGCCTAAGACATCCAGTAAGATGTTAGATAGGATTGCTGGAGGTAAACATTCTTGCCTTGTTCCCTGTCTTGGGGGAAGCATTCAGTCTCTCACCATTAAGCATGATGTCAGCTGTAGGTTTTTTGTACCTGTCCTCTATACAATGTTATTAGGTTGAGGAATTTCCATTCTATTTCTAATTTGCTGAGAGTTTAAAAAAAATATATAAATGGGTGTTGAATTCTGTCAAAACTTCCTCTACATAGATTTATTTGTTTATGTTTTTTTCCTTCCTTAGCCTGTTAATAAGGTGTATTACATTAATTGATTTTCAAACATTGAACCAGCTCTACATTCCCAGGATAAATCCCACTTGATCATGGTATTTTATTATTTTTATATATTTCTGCATTTAATTTACTAATATTATATTGAAGACTTTTACATCTAGGGTCATGACGGATATTGATCTGTAGTTTTTTTCCCTTTGTCATATTGCTTTGGTCTGCTTTTGGTATCTTTCCTAGCTGGAAAGAGTTCTCCCTATTTTCAGGAAGAGATTGTGTAGAACTGGTGTTGTTTCTTCTTTAAATATTTGTTAGAACTTAGTGAGATCATCTGAGCCCGTAGTTCTCTTTTTCAGAAGTTTTTCTTTTTAAAGTATCAATTCAAGGTCTTTAATAATTATAAGCCTATTCAGGTTATCTGTTTCTTCTTGGATAAATTTTGGTTGTTCATGGGTTTCAAGGAATTCATTCATTTAGCCTAGGTTGTTGAATTTATGTGCATAAAGTTTTCCCATAGTATTCCCTTATGAGCCTTTTAATACCTGTCTGGATCTTCCCTCTTGTCATTTCTGCTGTTTGTAATGTATGTTGTCTGTCTTTTTTTTTCCTGGCTGAAGATTTATCTTTCCTTTTAATTTGTTTTTCAAAGAATCAACTTTTGTTTCATTGCTTTTTCTCTATTGATTTTTAATTTTCTTTTCTCTTTATTATTTCCTTCCTTCTGTTTGCTTGGGGTTTGTTTTGCCCTTTTTCTAGTGTCTTATGTAGTAGCTTAGGTTGCTGATTTGACATCTTTCTTCCTTCTAATGTAAACTTTGAATCTCATAAATTTTCCGAAGCACTGATTTCAGTGCCTACCACAAATTTTATATGCTGTCTTTATCTTTCTTTCAATTCAAAATATTTTCTAAATTTCTCCTTGATCCATATAATTTTTAATAGAATATTTAGAGTGGCTTTATGTTTATAGAAAAATTGAAAGGAAAATACAGAGACTTCCCAAATCTTCTCCCTCCCCTCCCATAATTTCCCCTATTATTAATATCTTACATTGGGGTTACAATTGTTGAACAAATTGACATATTGTTATTAATTAAAGTCCATAGTTTATAACGGGGTTCATTTTGTATTGTACAGTTTTTGCCAAGTACATAAAGTTATGTACAACCATTACATTACACAAAAGATCCCCTGTGCTTCACCTATTAATCCTTTCACAATCTCACCCCCTCAACCCCTGACAACCGCTGATCTTTTTACTGTCTCTGTAGTTTTATCTTTTCCAACATGTCATATAGTTGGAATCACACAGTATGTACCCTTTTCAGACTGGCTTCTTTCACTTAGAAATATGCATTTAAGATTCATCTATGTTCTTTCATGGCTTGAGAGCTCATTTCTTTGAATCACTGAATAATATTTCATTGTATGTACGTGCCACTGTTCGTTTATCCATTCATGTATTGAACAACATCTTGGTTCCTTCCAATTTTTGTCAATTATGACTGTTATAAACATTTGTGTGCAGGTTTTCACGTGAAGTGTGGACATAAGTTTTCAACTCATTGGGTAAATATCTAGGAGCACAATTGCTGAATCTTATTATAAGTCTATGGTTAAGTCTGTAAGAAACTTCCAAATTGTCTTCCAAAGTGGCTGTACCATTTTGAATTTCCACCAGCAATGAATCAAAGTTTCTCCACATCCTCACCAGCAGCTGGGGTTGTCAGTGGATTGGATTTTAGCTATTTTAATAGGTGTGGAGTGGTATATCTCATTGTTTTAATTTGTAATTCACTAATAACACATGATGTTGAATACCTCCTATGCTATCTGCCATCTGTATATCGCCTTTGGTCAGGTATCTGTTCAGATTTTTTGTTCACTTTTTAATTGGGTTGTTCAATTTTTGTTGTAGAGTTATAAGAGTTCTTCGTGTATTTTGGAAAAAAGTTCTTTATCACATATGTGTTTGCAAATATTTTTTCTCAGTCTGTGGATGGTCTTTTTATTCCCTTAACAGTGTCTTTCACAGAGAAGTTATTTTAATTTTAGTTAAGTCCAACTTACCAGTCTTTTCTTCCAGGGATCATGCTTTTGATACATTTAAAATTCATTGCCAAACCCCAGGTCACTTACATTTTCTCCTATGTTATCTCCTAAAAGTTTCATAGCTTTTCATTTTACATGTAGGTCTATGATCCATTTTGAATTAATTCTTGGGAAGGCATAACGTCAGTGTCTAGATTAATTTTTTTTTTCACGTGGCTGTCCAGTAGTTACAGAAAAATTTGTTGAAGATTATCTTTTCTCCATGTGATTGTGTTTACTCTTTTATGAAAGATCAACTGACTATATTTGTATGGGCCTACATCTGTTCTGTTGATCTATTGTTTATTCCTTTGTCAATACCACATTGTTTTGATTGCTGTAGCTTTATAGTAAGACTGGAAGGTGGGTAGTGTCAGTCCTTTGACTTTGTTCTTCTTCTTAAACATAGTATTGACTACTTACGGGTCTTTTGCCTTTCCATATAAACTTTGAAATAAGTTGGTTGATATCCACAGAATAACTTGCTGATTTAGCTTTCATTGAATCTGTAGATCAAGTTGGGAATAATCACTATGTTAACAATATTGAGTCTTCCTATTTATAAGCATGGAATATCTTTCCATTTTTCACATTTTCTTTGATTTCTTTCATCAGAGTTTGGTAGTTTCCCTCATATAGATCTTGTACACATTTTATACTTAGGTATTTCATTTTGGAGGGCACTAATGTAAATGGTGTTGTGTTTTTAATTTCAAATTCCACTTGTTCATAGCTGGTATATAAGAAAAGGACTTTCTTCCCTTATTGGCTTAGCTAGGATTTCCAGCACAATGTTAACAATAATGAGAGGGATCCTTGCCTTATTCTTAGTCACAGGGGGAATGTATCTAGTTTCTCACCATTAACTATGATATTAGCTGTGGGGGTTTTGTAGATATCCTTTATCAAGTTGAGAAAAATCCTCTCTATTCCTGGTTTTCTGAGAGTTTTTTATCATAAATAGGTGTTGAAGTTTCTCAAATGCTTTTTATGGATCTACTTGTGTGATTATATGATTTTCTTCTTTAGCCTGTTGATATGTTTGATTATGAATATGATTTATTCCAGTCCTGCAAACCTGGAATAAGTCCTCTTGGTAATGGTGTATAATTCTTTTTATACATTGTTGGGTTGGATTTTCTAATGTTTTGTTGAGGATTTTTGCATCTGTATTCATGAGAGATATTAATCTGTAGTTTACCCTTCTTGTTGTGTCTTTCTCTGGTTCTGGTATGAGGTAATGCTGGCCTCAGAGAATGCTTTAAGAATTGTTCCCTTTGTTCCTGCTTTCTGGAACAGGTTCTAGAGAATTAGTATGTCTTTCAAGAAATTGATCCATTTCATTTAAGTTATCAACTTTGTGGGTATATGATTATTTATAAAAATTCTTTATTATTCTTTTAATGTCTGTGGTTCAGTATCTTTTCTCTTTTTTTCTTGGTTAGCCTGGCTAGGGGTTTTTCAATTTTATTGATATTCTCAAAGAAACTGCTTTTGGTTTCACTGATTTTCTGTTGTTTTCCTGATTTCTATATCACTTAATTATTTTATGAGTTCTGTTATTTCTTTTCTTCTGCTTACTATGGATTTAAGTTGCCATTTATTTTCCAGTTTCCTATGGTGAAAGCTTAGATTATTGATCTTATATATCTCTTCTTTTCCAATATATGCATTCAATGTTATAAATCACAACTTTACTCCATTCCACAATTTTTAATAGATTACATTTTCATTTTCTTTTAGTTCAAAATATTTAAAAATTTCCCCTGAGACTTCTTTGACCCATGTGTTATTTAGAAGTGTGTTTAATCTTCAAATATTTGGGGATTTCCAGCTCTCTTTCTGGTATTCATTTCTAGTTTTTTCCATTGTGGTCTGAGAGCATCCTTTGCATGCTGTCTATTTCTTCAAATTTGTTAAAATATGTTTTATATCTTAGAATGTGTTCTATCATGGTGAATGTTCCATGTGGGCTTGAGAAGAATGTGTATTCTACCATTGTTGGATGAATAGTCTATAAAAGTCAATTAGATCCAGCTGATTGATGGTGCTGTGTATTCAGCCATATCCTCACTGACTTTTTGCCTGCTGAATCTGTCAGTTACTGGTAGAGGGGTGTCAAAGTTTCCAAGTATAATAATGGATTTATCTATTTCTCTTGAAGTTCTGTTAGATTTTGTCTCACATGTTTTGATGCTCTGTTGTTAGGCATATGAACATTAAGAATGGTTATGTCTTCTTGGAGAATTGACCCCTTATCATTATGTAATGCCTCTATTTATCACTGATGCTCTTCCTTGCTCTAAAGTCATACTTGTCTAAAATTAATACAGCTACTCCAACTTTTTTTGATCAGTGTTAGTATGGTATATCTTCATCCACCCCTTTACTTTTATTCTAGCTGTGCTTTTATATATAAAATGGGTTTCTTATAAACAACATATACTTGGGTCTTGATTGTTTTTATCCACCATGATAGTCTCTGTCTTTTTGTTGGTGTATTTAGACCATTCACATTTAAAGTGATTATTGATATAACTGGATTACCATAATTGTTAACTTTTAAAAAATTCATTGTATTTGTACTTTGTTTTTTCCCTGTCTTCTACTCGTTCATTCTGGCTTCTCTGGTGTTCACAGACCATTTAATATAATTCTATTTTTTTCCTCTTTTAGCATATCAATTATACCTTCTCTTAAAATTTTTTAAGGTGGTTGCCCTAGGGTTTGCAGTATGCTTTTACAACTAATCCAAGGCCACTTTCAAATAACACTCTAATGCTTCACTGGTAGTGCAAGTGTCTTACAAGAGAGTATTTCCAATTCCTCCCTCCCATTCCTTATAATATTACTGTCATTAATTTCTCTTATCCAAACTATACTCACTGAATTCATTGTTGTTATTATTATTTTGAACAAGATATTATCTATTAGATCAAGTAAGAATAAGAAAAATAAAAGATTTTACTTTATCTTCATTTATTTCTTCTCTAATTGATTTCTTCCTTTTTAAATGTAGATCTAAATTTCTAAACTATATCATTTTTCTTCTCTCTGAAGAACATTTTTTCACATTTCTTGCAAGGCAGGTCTACTGGTGACAAATTCCCTCAATTCTTGTTTGTCAGAGAAAGTATCTCTCTGTTACTTTTGAAGGATAATTTCATTGGATATAGAATCTAAGTTGGTGGTTATTTTCTTTCAACTCTAAATGTTTAACTTCACACTCTTTTTGCTTGCATCATTTCTGAAAAGAAGTCTGATGTAAGTCTTACCTTTTTTCCTCTGTAGGTAAGCATTTTTCAAGATTTTCTCTTTGTCATTGATTTTTTTGCAGTTTGAATATGTTATTCCTTGGTGTAGTTTTGGTATTTATCTTACTTGGTGTTATTTGAGCCCCCTGGATCTGCAATTTGGTGTCTGTCATTAATTTTGGAAAATCCTCAGCCATTATTAGTTCAAATATTTTCTTTTCTCTCTCTTTTTCTTCTGGTATCCCCATTACATTTATGTTACTTTTTTCCTGTAATTGTCCCACAGTTCTTGAATATCCCATTTCGTATTTTTCATTATTTCCTTCTCTTTGCATTTCAATTATGGAAGTGTCTATTAGTATATCTTCAAGCTTATTGTTCTTTGCTTGGTTGTGTTTAGTGATAAGCCCATCAAAGACATTTTCCATTTGTTACCCTGTTTTTTGTTTCCTAGCATTTCCTTTTGATTTTTTTCTTAATTTCTATCTCTGTGTTTACATTATCCATCTGTTATTTCACGTTGTCCATTTTTTCCATCGAAGTCTTTAGCATATTAATCATAGTTATTTTAAATTCTCTGATAAATCCAAAATTTCTGCCAAATCTAAATCTGGTTCTGCTGCTTGCTTTGTCTTTTTAGACTGTGTGTTTTTTGTTTTTTTTTGTTTTTTCTTTTTGGAATGATTGTAAATTTTTATTGAAAGCTGAGCATGATGGTTTGGGCAAAAGTAATTGACATAGTATGGTCAGAGAACATACTTTGTATGATTTCAATTAAAACAATTTTTTTGACCCAGGATATGGTCTATGTTGGTGATTGTTACATGTAAACTTGCAAAGAATATGCATTCTGCTGTTATTGTGGCAAGTGTTCTATAAGTGTTAATTAGATCCAGTGGGTTGATGGTGTTCAGTTCTTCTGTCTCTTTGATGATTTTCTGTTTGTTGTATCTTTAACTGGGAAGGATATGTTGAAGTATTCAACTATAATTGTGCATTAGTCTATTTCTCCTTTCAGTTCTATCATTTTTTGCTTCATGTATTTTGAAGCTATATAGTTAGGTACATACATATTTAAAATTGTAATGGCTTATTAGTAGACAGAACTTTCTACCATTCGTACTGTCCCTTTTTTATTTCTGATAACTTTTCTTGCTTTTATTATTATTTTTTTACTTTGTATGATATTTATATAAGCATTCCAGGTTTCCTTTTTTTTT